>NC_038045.1:16694190-16790033 GCF_002211085.1 Panicum hallii
TATCCAGGTAGTTAGACAACTAGATACTAAGTTTGGTGTATTATATGTAAGCATGTTATAGTGTATACAAGTTGTACAAAGCAATAAGGGTATATTTGTAAATTATGAGTTTTATAAATTCTTATGTGCAAGTGTGTGAAAATGTTCTTAAGTGTCAAATTTCAGATGGCTATAGAAAAGAAAGAGCAAAAGTTAAATAAACCTAAGGGAATAGACTTTATATGAAATTAAGGACCTTTATGTGATTAATACAAAGATATAAGGACTTACATGTGAAATGGTAAAAAGATAAAAGTAAAACTTAGTTTTACCTAAGGACTAAAGTGTAAAAAGAGCTAGTCATGATTACTGCAGAAAAACTTACAAAGAGACCCCAAACATTAGAGCATTTTGTTTAAATTAACACATAAAGTTTATAATTTGAATTGTGTTCAAAAATTCAAAATAAAACCGTACCCTTTGAGATTTAAACTTGAACCTTAAAGCATTCTTGTAGGATTTGAAATTCTCTACAACTTTGCTTTAGACATTTCTCTCATTAGGATTTTGTAGCAGTGGGAAATTTTAGTTTACAGAGGAGTCCCTGAACTTTTTAGAAATCACAAACTAGTCCTTCTGACTCCAGTCTGCTTCGTCTTCCTCTGACCGCGCCGCTTCCCCCTTCTGCTCCGCCCTGCCACCGCCGTTCACCGCCGGCGCAGACCTCCAGAGCTCCACCTCCAGCTGCTACACCATCCACGCGTCACCTCCCCTCGGTTCCGGCCGCTTTCCTCTCCCTTCCTGGCCGCACGCGCGCGCGCCACGACATCCCGAGCTATCCCGGCCGCCACCTCCCGCCGTCGTGGACAGCTCGCTACCGGCCTTCGCCCTTAACTCTCCGTCCACGCAGCAGCACCACTCAACGCCACATAGCCTATTCTGTTATCCCAGAGCCCAATTCCGAGGAACCGAGCCGCATTTCCCGCCGCCGTCTCCTCCGCTCCGGCCGCGCACAGCACGCCTGTGGACAGCCCACACTGGACCTCCTCCGCCTCAACCACACCTGCACAAGCTCCCCATAGTCCACTGGTGCTCCTCGACCACTCGTGGCCCTCCAATTTCCACTGAAGTTTCGTCGCCGACGATCACCACCCGCCGCCGCCTTCGCCTCAACGTAGGCAGCACCACTCAAGCCTTTCCGAGCCACCACAACACCGTAAACAGCACCACATCATCACCCTGAAGCTTCCCCGACCATTCATTGGCCTTCTAGTCCACCACCGTGCCTCCCCGACGCTCGCCGGCGTTCTTCCTCGCCGCCGCCGCATCGTCTCCGTCGATTTCCCTCGATCCAGCATGTTTCATCCAGTTGATGGCACGTACACGTTCCCCACGACTCACTGGTTCTCGTGCGCAGGTACTTGCCGACGTTCGCCACCGGAGCTCCACCGTCGATGGTGACCCCTCCGCCATCACCTCGGGCTCAAGTTGAACTCCACCATTCCGGCCATCCCCGTCCATGACAAGTAGTGCAACTAGACCACAGTAAGACCCTAACCTTCCCTGCCCTTGGACCTCGCCGCCGGTGATCACCGTCGCCGGAACACGGCCGCCCCGCCTTGCTCTGCTTCGGTTTCCAGTCTAAGGACCTCGGGTTAGAAGGAATAGAAGTCCAGGGGGTTTTGTGCAAAGGAGTAGACTCAGATGAATAGTGCCGAGGGACCTCCTTATGTAGATTTTGCTGCCAACTTAGAAATACTATATCTCTCAAGGAAAAATCATAAAATTTAAACTAAATTTTGTTGGAATCTTTAGATAAAGATCTGCAACTTTGCTTAAAAGGTCAACTTCAGTTCTGAATGTTTGATGATTTGTTTAAATATCAAATTTAGTTGCTTGTAGGCTTAAAAGTGCATAGTAATTCATAAAAATGATAAAATGGTAAAACCAGTGATGATAATTTTCTTTTAACATGTAGAATGAAGAAAAATAATTAACCTGGTGCTCTACTATTATTTCCTTATTGTACAAGTTTTATTAGAAATAAGGTGTAGTTTCCTTAGTATAATTAATAAATACACTTTTAAATGTTCGAAATCATGAAGATAGATTAAGGTCTGTTTTGTAATATTGTAACATGATATTAAATTTTCAACTAAGAATTAGATGTTAAATAAATTGGATATAATATAATTGATTTATAATGTAATGGTAACTTAAAGTTCATATAAATAATTAGTGAGATTAATGTATAAAGCTTTTTAATATAAATGTTAGGAACTACCCCACTTGTTGTTCCATGCACTAATTAGATAATTAATGTAATCAACCCTTGTCTAATAGGTTTAAATAAAATAACTAATACTCGATAAATGACTGCCCAGTGCAGGGAAGTTAGATTATCGTCATAATGTGATTTCTTAAGATTGGATTGCAACTTTATTGTGAATTAAAATAAAATATATGCAGTTTTATAACTTATAACTTTGCATCTCATATAGACTCGACCACTCTCGCTGACGGGGATTATCAGCTGATCCCGGAACAAGAAGAAGTTTATTCTGAAGACCCCAGGAATCTCGTCGCGGATTTCTCTGAAGCCCCGAACCAAGGTTCGGAAGAAAATAATTTGACTAACCCCAACTCTACCAGCGAAGGCAAGCCCCGGACATAACCCTACTTTATTACACTGCAACCTATACTATTTATTATATATCTCCTTATGCATTACGTTCTTAGGAGTTGTTTGGAAACTTAGTTGCATATTCTAGAACCAATGTATTGAACACTAGAACTTGAGTCCGAATAGCTGCTCTGCTTATAGGACCGGTAGAAGACGAGTGATTTCCTGTCACTCGCGCGATATAGGAGTTGTAATGTTTACATTCCTGTTATCACTATAAAGATGACGGACGGGAGTTGTGAGGTATCATGGTTGAGATGATACCCCGTCGTGTTGTGGAATTTGATAAGGTCGAGTGTGTGGTAGCGGTGGTTAAGCGTTTGAAAGTACTAGCACATGCCGTGAAATATGGTAAGCGGTAAGCCTAGTAACCGATCGGCCCGAGGAGTGGACATACCTCCCACCACATGTATTTGCTTCTTTTGTTACTTTGTTCGACGTTAGGCATACGTGTTGCTGGGCAACCAGGAGTACGGGTTTTGTAGTCGCGCTACAGACTACGTCCTGCACTTTGGAAGTGCGTATGACCTGCAGTCGCTTGTGGTGGCCCTGATCACGAGTCGAAATGAAAGGCAAACGGTTGCTTCGGAACGACCCTGTGGTGTTCCAAGCGTGTGTGTTAGTTTACCTTGCAAGGGTTGAATCTCGATTCAGAATCGTCCGCCTCTCACGATGTATGAGACTGCTTATCCCCTTTATCACATAGAGTAACAAGAGAATTATGTGATTATCAAAGATGATGTTTGAGTAAAGATTCTACCATGTTTGAATAGTTATAGTGCTTACATAGAATGGTTAATCAACTAGAACTGAAAGTTAAAAGTTGAAATTAAGGATCTACTCTTTGTTGCTTTTCAGCTAAAAACTCTACCAAAGCTAAAGGCCATCATGAGTCTAGTTATGGCTAAGGTATACCCAATTCCGGGTAAGTCTTGTTGAGTATTAGTATACTCAGCCTTGCTTTTGTTGATTTACTTCAGGTAATCCTCCTGATGAGCCAGCATTCATTACACCGTGGCCCTATCCTTTGCCTGATGGTTGGTCCGTGGAATGGGATCGTCCCCGGCCAACACAGATTCCGCCGAGTGATATCATGCCAGGGCTAGCATGATATCTGTAATAACGACGTGTACAATGTCTACGTTTTCCAAACTCCGCTGCTTTGACTAGAAACTTAAACTTGTTTTGTAATAATCTCTCCTCAGTGGGAGCTAATGTTACTTTATGTATTTTGTATTATAACTGCCTGTGGTGTAAATTATTTTGGCATTATATCTCTGGACTCACCTTCGTGTGAGGTACTTGTTGGATCCTGAGTTCGGTGGTTTATCGGGACGTTACCCGACAGACCAATGTACTATACCGTTTGAAGTATGAGGTAGCCTCCGGCGAGGACTCGCGTACTTGAGTCGGTATAATTCAGGTTGGTTTGCCACAGCTGGTATCAGAGCTAACAAGTGTACTCTAGAGATATAATTAGCCTAAAAAAGTAATTTTTAGTATAAAATTTGATTAATCAAGTATTTGTGAACTACGTTGATTTGTTAAGAATTATGTATAGTGCGTAAGCCCTAGGGTAATGATATTATGGGAATTAGAGGTGGCTGTAATATATATATATATATATGACTCTAACTTCCAGCATTACTTTTCTGTTGAAACTTAATTTCATGCACAATTCAATTTTACTTTCTGTAACGACATCTTCGATCGTGAGGTAAGAAGGTAAGGATCCTCAGCCAACTGAGGGAGCTTGGCCTTCCTGTCGGTGATGCGAACCGAACGCTGTTTCTCAAGCAGTGGCCTACTTGAGATGCTGCCAATGTGCCAACTTCGGTTAACTACATTGGGAGTATATGGTTTGGCGCAGGGTATGGCGATCGCTGTTCATACCCCCGCATTTTTGCGGTACCCCCGTGAATACGTTATCCATAACGTATGTTAACGTTGTCTGTACGGCGGTAATTGTACAGATGCTGTTTCTATAGTAAACAGTAATGAATGGGGACGCTTTCATGACATGCTGGCATGAAAGGTTCATTGGATATATATATATATGCATTGTGGTTTTCTGCAGGTACACTAACCACGATTCCGAAACTAGGACGGATAGGATTTATCGACTAGTTAATAGAGAGAGACGTATTTATATTGTGCCACCGTAACTAACCACGTAAGACCAAGATTACTTGGCAGTTAATCTTTATTTGTGAGATCGATAGTACGTGCATGCATAATCCATTAATCAACTAAATTGAATGCTTAAATTGATGCTTCCTAAGAAATAGGCAACATGTTGGTATTTCTTAATTTAGGTAAGTAAGAATTTTTAGTTGGGTATCTTAGGCATCCATCTGATTTCCAGCCTTTGCGGTTATCAGAATTAGCTATTTTAATCCATTTTACCTTGAAAATTTTCTCAACAGGGTAAAAATATCTTACCATTTGCATTGTTGTCGCAGATGGCTGCTCCTACTAATACCTTTGGGATCAGGAGGGGCACTTTCACACCAATGGTTTACATTGGGAAGGGTTTCCTCGTCTTTTGTGGGAGTCCTTGAGTATGTTTCATTATACAGAGCCTCCTCTGTATGATGGGGTAGAATATCGTGAAGAAGGAGTTCCCCGCTGCAGGGTTAAGATGATAATTCCTCACACCCTTTCCGCTCCTTATGGCCTCCCATAGAAGTGGAAGTGGTTGGATATCGTCTAGTGGATACTCTTGAAACTGCTGCTTTAGAAGCTATCAAACTCTTCTGCAATCAACATCCGATTGAAGTGGCCGCATATCCTATTGGGTTATTTCCTACCATCGACCCGGGTAATTCGGACTGGGATTTTCGGACAGACCATCATGGTCATCTGCTAGGAGATCTGGCTGAAGAGACCGTCCGTATCATTACCAGGTTCATGGATGTGCAATACCATTACCAGATGCTACGGCATCATGGGGTGAGTCAGATAACTGGTGTGGCTCAAAGCCACTATCGGAATGCTGACCATCAAGTAACCCAATAGAAGAATTACAAGCCTTGGTAACACAAAAGGATGAAATCATTGCAGCAAGGGATGAGACAATCCTTCATCATGAAGATCAGATCAATGAGAGTGATCATATTATCACTCAGCGTGACACTGTTATTGAGTTCCTAAGGCACAAATTCATGATCTGATACTTGTGGCTGATGATGCCCAGGCTCACATTGAGGAATTGCAGCAGCAACCGATACTTCCGCTATACCCATAGTACCTGAAGAAGAAGAAGAAGATCCAGAGGAGATTGAGGGTGTTTCAGAGATTGATTCTGAGCATGGGGATCCTGTTCTAAGTCCCTATCACTCTCCCTCTGGCAGTCAATCGTCTGTAGGAAATTTCGACGATTTTTAGTAAATCGTCGACTTTCGAGATGTAATCCAAGAAATGTAATAGTTTAAGTAGTTAACCTCGCGCCATTTGATGTAACATAGATGGCCTATGTAGTGAACTTCGGACATGAGATGTGAAGAACTATCCGAATCAGCAATGTAGTATAATTTCCTGTTTTATCATCTTGTTCACTATCTTTAAATTCTGAGATGAATGATTGAACGGAATATATGCATTGTTTATCTAAAGTGTTTTGTTTTCTGAAATTGGGAGTAAGGCTATATGGTTAATGATGGACATCTCCTTTATTTCAGATGGTTGGAGCCACACGCGGAACACCGGAAGGTTTCCGGGCTGATCAGGCCAGCGGTTCTCAACAACCGCCACCACCTCCTCCCAACCTTGCCGAAGTCATGGCTCGGCAAACGGAGTTGCTTAATTTGCTGGTTCAAGCACAGCAGAATCAGCAGCATCAATTCCGAGGAGGCCGGGATGATCGCAATCCTCGTGTGGCTAGTTACCAAGATTTCTCAGTACCCAGCCGCCTTTCTTCAGTAAGGCGAAGAACCATTGGATGCCGATGCCTGGCTCCATATTATTGAATCGAAGTTCGCTCTCCTGACCATACCTTGTGCGGACTCTAGCAAAGCTTCCTTTACTGCTCAACAACTTCGTGGTGCTGCTCGAATCTGGTGGGACAATTTCCATGCCATGCAACCTGCAGGGCATGTCATCACATGGGATGAATTCCGGGTCGCCTTTCGAGCGCATTATATTCCGCAGGACTATTGGAACGAAACTTAATGAGTTCCTGGCTCTTACTCAAGGTGCCAATACAGTTCTGCAGTACGCACAGATTTCAATCATCTGTGCCAATATGCCGGATATCATGCAGATGATGATGCCAAGAAACAAGACCGTTTCCGCCGGGGCCTTAACACCAAACTCAAGGAACGCCTGAATCTTGTGAGGGCTAATACTTTTAGTGAGTTGGTTAACATGGCCTTAACTCAAGAGATTGTATTGTGGCGCACTATGCCGAGAAAAAGCGGAAGAACCCTGCTGGACTCTCGAGCACTCAACCATCGAGGTATCGGGTTGTTTCCAATACGCCGCCCAGAGCACCACAGCGCAATGCCCCAATGGGTAGATTGGTTTTTAGGCCGCCTCAACAGCAAGGAAGGTTTAGACCTCCTGTGCCCACGCAACAAGCACAACAATCTGGCCAACGGCCAAATATTCAACAAGTGCCACAGAGAGGCAGCAATTATCGCTGCTACAATTGCAGGAGTGCGGATCATTTCATCCGAGATTGTCCGCGGCCCAAGAAGCCTAATCCCGGGCAAAGCTCTACTCAGGGAAATTAGAACAAGGGCAAGAAGCTGGTAATGCAAGTCCGTCAAGGACGGATTAACTTCACTACTCTGGCAGAACTTCCAGATGGAGCTCCCGTCATGTCGGGTACATTTTCTATTTACCATAAACCAGTTGTTACTTTATTTGATTCCGGAGTAACACATAGCTTTATTAGTAACAACTGTGGTACCCGACTAGGACTTGAATCTTGTTCTATCCAGGGGTCATATATGATCTCTACCCCTGGAGGAAAATTACCTCCAACCAAATGAGTAGAAATGTGCCACTTCAGTTAGGTAGTAAAGAGATCAAAACTGATTTGGTTTTACTCAGTTTAGAGGGTATCGATGTCATACTTGGGACAAACTGGATGACGGAACATCGAGTACGGTTAGACATATCCTCCCGAGTTATTGAAATTGATTTCCCATATCGTGGGGCCATTACTCTTTATCTGCCACAGCCAGAATGTCTGCATCCTTGTACTTATGCTATCACAGATGTCAAAGTTAAGGATATTCCTATAGTATGTGAATACCCTGATGTCTTTCCAGACGATTTGCCTGGAATGCCACCAGATAGAGACATCGAGTTTATCATTGAACTTCAACCCGGCACTACTCCTATTTCAAAAAGGCCGTATCGCATGCCTCCAAATGAATTAGCAGAATTGAAAATTCAGCTCCAAGATCTTCTTGATAAGGGTTATATACGCCCCAGTGCTTCACCTTGGGGTTGTTCTGCTCTCTTTGTCAAGAAGAAAGACGATAGCCTAAGGCTGTGTGTCGATTATCGTCCACTCAATGCGGTCACTATTAAAAATAAGTATCCTCTTCCCCGCATTGATATCTTGTTCGATCAACTAGCTGGAGCAAAGGTCTTTTCCAAGATTGACTTACGCTCTGGTTATCATCAGATCAAGATCAGGCCTAGTGACATTCCAAAAACGGCCTTCTCGACCAGATATGGACTCTATGAATATCTAGTTATGTCGTTTGGACTTACTAATGCACCGGCATATTTCATGTATCTCATGAATTCCGTATTTATGCCGGAACTCGATAAATTTGTTGTGGTCTTCATCGATGATATTTTGATATACTCCAGAACCAAAGAAGACCATGCTAATCATTTACGTGTCGTTCTTCAACGACTACGTGATCATCGCCTTTATGCCAAATTCTCGAAATGTGAATTTTGGCTGGATAGTGTAAAATTTTTTGGGACATACTATCTCTAGTCAAGGCATATCAGTTGATCCAACTAAAGTTCAAGAAGTTATGGACTGGAACCCTCCCACTTCAGTCCACCAAATCCGAAGTTTCCTTGGATTGGCAGGATATTATCGCCGATTCATTCCAGACTTCTCCAAGATAGCTAAACCCATGACTTAGCTACTTAAGAAAGAAGTTAAGTTCTGTTGGGATGATAGGTGTGAGGAGGCATTTCACACCTTGAGAAAACTTCTGATGACTGCTCCAGTACTAGCTCAGCTAGATAGTACGCAGCCTTTTGATGTCTATTGCGATGCTTCTGGAATTGGCCTTGGTTGTGTCCTTATGCAAAACAACCGGGTTATTGCTTATGCATCCCGAGCACTTCGGACTCATGAGCAAAATTATCCAACACATGATCTTGAATTGGCAGCAGTTATCCACGCTCTCAAGATCTGGAGACATCATCTTATGGGTGCTAAGTGTAACATTTACACTGACCATAAGAGCCTCAAGTATATTTTCACTCAAGCTGATCTAAATATGAGGCAAAGGCGTTGGTTAGAATTGATCAAAGATTATGACCTTGAGGTACACTATCATCCGGGCAAAGCTAATGTGGTTGCGGATGCACTTAGCCGCAAGACACATTGTCACTGCTTAACCATATCCACCTTTAATGACACCCTTTGCCATCAAATGAGAAGACTCAATCTTGAGATTATTCCCCAAGGTAGTTTAAACTTGATCTCCATTGAGTCTACTCTGCAGGATGAAATCGTCATGTCGCAGCTACATGATGAGGGTGTCAAAATTATCAAATCCAAGCTATCCCAGGGAGAAGCTAAATATCGGTGTTTTCACACTGATCATCAAGGAGTCCTATGGTTCAACGATCGGATTGTTGTGCCTAAGGATCATCAACTTCATAAGCAAATCCTCGACGAAGCACATTTGTCCAAATTCTCTATTCATCCTGGTAGCACCAAGATGTATCAGGATCTTCGGCAACATTTTTGGTGGACCAGAATGAAGAGAGAAATTGCCAAGTATGAATCCGAGTGTGATATGTGCCAGAGAGTTAAAGCTAGCCATTTAAAAGCCTCTGGTACGCTTCAGCCATTACCCATACCGTCATGGAAATGGGAAGACATTAGCATGGATTTCATTGTCGGTCTTCCCAACACATCTCAAAAGCATGACTCCATATGGGTGATCATCGATAGACTCACAAAAACAGCTCATTTTCTTCCTGTGCATACCACTTACTCTGCTAAGAAGTATGCCGAAGTCTATCTGGAACAAATCGTTCGATTGCATGGGGTTCCAAAAACCATCATATCTGATCGAGGGCCCCAATTTATTGCACGGTTTTGGGAGCAATTGCAATCAGCTCTAGGAACCAAAATGATTCGAAGCTCTGCATATCATCCCCAGACTGATAGACAGACTGAGCGAGTTAACCAAATTCTTGAAGATATGCTCCGAGCTTGTATTATTCACTATGGTACAAGTTGGGACAAGTGCCTTGCTCTAGCTGAATTTGCTTACAACAACAGTTATCAAGCTAGTCTTCAAATGGCTCCTTTCGAAGCGTTATATGGTCGCCGATGTCGAACTCCTTTGAGTTGGTCTGAGACCGGTGAACGCAAAATCTTCGGACCAGATCTAGTCGTTGAAGCCGAAGATAAGGTTAAGGTTATTCAATCTAATCTTAAAACCGCTCAGTCTAGACAGAAGAGTTATGCAGATAAGAGGAGGAAACCTCTACAATTCCAAGTAGGAGATTTTGTCTATCTCCGAATATCTCCTACCAAAGGTGTCCAATGTTTCGGCATAAAGGGGCTCGATATGTCGGACCCTTTGAAATTTTAAACGTTTGTGGCCCAGTGGCTTACAAACTTCGTCTTCCATCTTAATGGACGGCTATTCACGATGTCTTCCATGTCTCTCAACTTAAGAAGTGTGTCAAAGTACCCACGGAAACCGTTGAGACAGGTACCATTGAGATTGAACCTGATTTATCGTACATCGAACAACCTCTTCGAATTCTGGATACTAAGGAAAGATTCACCAGAAGAAGGGCAGTTAAGATGTACAAGATCTTATGGGATCATCACACCGAAGAAGAAGCGACTTGGGAAACTGAGTCTTATCTTCAACGGAACTTTCCAGACTTCCTTCAAGCCAATCCCCAAATCTAATCATTCGGTTCTACTCAGCTTCGGAATCTCGGGACGAGATTCTTTTTAAGGGGGGAAGGCTGTAATATCCAGGTAGTTAGACAACTAGATACTAAGTTTGGGTGTATTATATGTAAGCATGTTATAGTGTATACAAGTTGTACAAAGCAATAAGGGTATATTTGTAAATTATGAGTTTTATAAATTCTTATGTGCAAGTGTGTGAAAATGTTCTTAAGTGTCAAATTTCAGATGGCTATAGAAAAGAAAAGAGCAAAAGTTAAATAAACCTAAGGGGAATAGACTTTATATGAAATTAAGGACCTTTATGTGATTAATACAAAGATATAAGGACTTACATGTGAAATGGTAAAAAGATAAAAGTAAAACTTAGTTTTACCTAAGGACTAAAGTGTAAAAAGAGCTAGTCATGATTACTGCAGAAAAACTTACAAAGAGACCCCAAACATTAGAGCATTTTGTTTAAATTAACACATAAAGTTTATAATTTGAATTGTGTTCAAAAATTCAAAATAAAACCGTACCCTTTGAGATTTTAAACTTGAACCTCAAAGCATTCTTGTAGGATTTGAAATTCTCTACAACTTTGCTTTAGACATTTCTCTCATTAGGATTTTGTAGCAGTGGGAAATTTTAGTTTACAGAGGAGTCCCTGAACTTTTTAGAAATCACAAACTAGTCCTTCTGACTCCAGTCTGCTTCGTCTTCCTCTGACCGCGCCGCTTCCCCCTTCTGCTCCGCCCTGCCACCGCCGTTCACCGCCGGCGCAGACCTCCAGAGCTCCACCTCCAGCTGCTACACCATCCACGCGTCACCTCCCCTCGGTTCCGGCCGCTTTCCTCTCCCTTCCTGGCCGCACGCGCGCGCGCCACGACATCCCGAGCTATCTCCGGCCGCCACCTCCTCGCCGTCGTGGACAGCTCGCTACCGCGCCTTAACCTCTTCCCTCTCACGCGCAGCAGCACCACTTCAACACACACAGCCTATTCTGTTACTCCCAGAGCCCAATTCCGAGGAACCGAGCCGCATTTCCTCGCCGCCGTCTTCCTCCGCTCCGGCCGCGCACAGCACGCCTGTGGACAGCCCACACTGGACCTCCTCCGCCTCAACCAACACCTGCACAAGCTTCCCCATAGTCCACTGGTGCTCCTCGACCACTCGTGGCCCTCCAATTTCCACTGAAGTTTCGTCGCCGACGATCACCACCCGCCGCCGCCTTCGGCCTCACCGTAGGCAGCACCACTCAAGCCTTTCCGAGCCACCACAACACCGTAAACAGCACCACATCATCACCCTGAAGCTTCCTGACCCATTCATTGGCCTTCTAGTCCACCACCGTGCCTCCCCGACGCTCGCCGGCGTTCTTCCTCGCCGCCGCCGCATCGGTCTCCATCGATTTCCCTCGATCCAGCATGTTTTCATCCAGTTGATGGCACGTACACGTTCCCCACGACTCACTGGTTCTCGTGCGCAGGTTACTTGCCGACGTTCGCCACCGGAGCTCCGCCGTCGATGGTGACCCCTCCGCCGTCACCTCGGGCTCATGTTGAACTCCACCATTCCGGCCATCCCCGTCCACGACAAGTAGTGCAACTAGACCACAGTAAGACCCTAAGCCTTTCCCTGCCCTTGGACCTCGCCGCCGGTGATCACCGTCGCCGGAACACGGCCGCCCCACCTTGCTCTGCTTCGGTTTCCAGTCTAAGGACCTCGGGTTAGAAGGAATAGAAGTCCAGGGGGTTTTGTGCAAAGGAGTAGACTCAGATGAATAGTGCCGAGGGACCTCCTTATGTAGATTTTGCTGCCAACTTAGAAATACTATATCTCTTCGAGGAAAAATCATAAAATTGTAAACTAAATTTTGTTGGAATCTTTAGATAAAGATCTGCAACTTTGCTTAAAGGGTCAACTTCAGTTTCTGAATGTTTGATGATTTGTTTTAAATATCAAATTTAGTTGCTTGTAGGCTTTAAAAGTGCATAGTAATTCATAGAAAAATGATAAAATGGTAAAACCAGTGATGATAATTTTCTTTTAACATGTAGAATTGAAGAAAAATAATTAACCTGGTGCTCTACTATTATTTCCTCATTGTACATGTTTTATTAGTAATAAGGTGTAGTTTCCTTAGTATAATTAATAAATACACTTTTAAATGTTCGAAAATCATGAAAGATAGATTAAGGTTCTGTTTTGTAATATTGTAACATGATATTAAATTTTCAACTAAGAATTAGATGTTAAATAAATTGGATATAATATAATTGATTTATAATGTAATGGTAACTTAAAGTTCATATAAATAATTAGTGAGATTAATGTATAAAGCTTTTTAATATAAATGTTAGGAACTACCCCACTTGTTGTTCCATGCTACTAATTAGATAATTAATGTAATCAACCCCGTTGTCTAATAGGTTTAAATAAAATAACTAATACTCGATAAATGACTGCCCAGTGCAGGGAAGTTAGATTATCGTCATAATGTGATTTTTCTTAAGATTGGATTGCAACTTTATTGTGAATTAAAATAAAAATATATGCAGTTTTATAACTTATAACTTTGCATCTCATATAGACTCGACCACTCTCGCTGACGGGGATTATCAGCTGATCCCGGAACAAGAAGAAGTTTATTCTGAAGACCCCAGGAATCTCGTCGCGGATTTCTCTGAAGCCCCGAACCAAGGTTCGGAAGAAAATAATTTGACTAACCCCAACTCTACCAGCGAAGGCAAGCCCCGGACATAACCCCTACTTTATTACACTGCAACCTATACTATTTATTTATATATCTCCTTATGCATTACGTTCTTAGAAGTTGTTTGGAAACTTAGTTGCATTATTCTAGGAACCAATGTATTGAACACTAGAACTTGAGTCCGAATAGCTGCTCTGCTTATAGGACCGGTAGAAGACAAGTGATTTCCTGTCACTCGCGTGATATAGGAGTTGTAATGTTTACATTCCTGTTATCAATATAAGGATGACGGACGGGAGTTGTGAGGTATCATGGTTGAGATGATACCCCGTCTGTGTTGTGGAATTTGATAAGGTCGCAGTGTGTGGTAGCGGTGGTTAAGCGTTTGAAAGTACTAGCCACATGCCGTGAAATATGGTAAGCGGTAAGCCTAGTAACCGATCGGCCCGAGGAGTGGACATACCTCCCACCACATGTATTTGCTTCTTTTTGTTACTTTGTTCGACGTGTAGGCATACGTGTTGCTGGGCAACCAGGAGTACGGGTTTTGTAGTCGCGCTACAGACGTACGTCCTGCACTTTGGAAGTGCGTATGACCTGCAGTCGCTTGTGGTGGCCCTGATCCACGAGTCGAAATGAAAGGCAAACGGTTGCTTCGGAACGACCCTGTGGTGTTCCAAGCGTGTGTGTTAGGTTTACCTTGCAAGGGTTGAATCTCGATTCAGAATCGTCCACCTCTCACGATGTATGAGACTGCTTATCCCCTTTATCACATAGAGTAACAAGAGCAATTATGTGATTATCAAAGATGATGTTGGAGTGAAGATTCTACCATGTTTGAATAGTTATAGGTGCTTACATAGAATGATTAATCAACTAGAACCTGAAAGTTAAAAGTTGAAATTAAGGATCTACTCTTTGTTGCTTTTCAGCTAAAAACTCTACCCAAAGCTAAAGGCCATCATGAGTCTAGTTATGGGCTAAGGTATACCCAATTCCGGGTAAGTCTTGTTGAGTATTAGTATACTCAGCCTTGCTTTTGTTGATTTACTTCAGGTAATCCTCCTGATGAGCCAGCATTCATTACACCGTGGCCCTATCCTTTGCCTGATGGTTGGTCCGTGGAATGGGATCCGTCCCCGGCCAACACAGATTCCGCCGAGTGATATCATCCCAGGGCTAGCATGATATCTGTAATAACGACGTGTACAATGTCTACGTTTTCCGAACTCCGCTGCTTTGACTAGAAACTTAAACTTGTTTTGTAATAATGTCTCCTCAGTGGGAGCTAATGTTACTTTATGTATTTTTGTATTATAACTGCCTGTGGTATAAATTATTTTGGCATTATATCTCTGGACTCACCTTCGTGTGAGGTACCTTGTTGGATCCTGAGTTCGGTGGTTTATCAGGACGTTACCCGACAGACCAATGGTATTATACCGTTTGAAGTACGAGGTAGCCCTCCGGCGAGGACTCGCGTACTTGAGTCGGTATAATTCTGGTTGGTTCTGCCACAGGGTTGGCCGGGGACGGGTCCCACTCCACGGACCAACCATCAGGCAGAGGGTAAGGCCACGGTACAGGTAGGGCTTGATCAGCAGAAGCATTACCTGAACAAAAGTTATAAAGCAAGGCTGAGTATTCTAATACTCAGCAAGGCTTACCCGGTGATGGTATACATAGCCATATAACTAGACTCATGAAATCTGGTAACGGTCTTGGGATAAATTTTCAGCGGAAAAGCAACTAAGAGTGGATCCTTATCTTTCTCTTTAGCTTTAAAGGTTCTAGTTGGATATTCATTCTATGTGAGCACCTAAATCTATGCAAGCATGGTATAAACTTTGGTCATTCATTTCTTTCGAATATCATACTATGATTGCTCTTATTACTCAATGTGACAAAGGGATTAAGCAGTCTCAACCATCGTGAGAGGCGGACGATTCTGAATCGAATTTAACCTTGCAAGGTAAACCTAACACACACGCTTGGAACACCACAGGGTCGTTCCGAAGCAACCGTTTACCTTTCATTCCGACTCGTGGATCAGAGCCACCACAAGCGACTGCAGGTCATACGCACTTCCAAAGTGCAGGACGTACGTCTGTAGCGCGACTACAAAACCCGTACTCCTAGTTGCCCAGCAACACGTATGCCTACACGTCGAACATAAGTAACCAAAAGAAGCAAGACGAGTGGTGGGAGGTATGTCCACTCCTCGGGCCGATTGGCTACTAGGCTTACCGCTTACCATATTTCGCGGCATGTGGTTAGTACTTTCAAACGCTTAACCCCGATCACCACACGCTGCGACCTTATCAGTAATTTTAACAACACAGACGGGGTATCACCTTAATCATGATACCTCACAAAATTCCCGTCCGTCATCCTTATAGTGATAACAGAAATGTAAGCATTACAACTCCTATGTCGCGCGAGTGACAGGAAATCACCCGACTTCTACCAGCCCTATTAGCATAGCAACTAGCCGGACTCAAATACTAGTATTCAATACATCGGTTCCTAGGAGAATGCAACTAGGGTTTCAAGCAATTCCTAAGAACTTAATGCATAGAATACGTAAATAGATATAGATTGCAGTGTAATAAAATAGTAGGTTATGTCCGGAGCTTGCCTTCTTGAGTAGGGTTGAGGGTAGAAGGATCGAGGTCTTCCGAACCTTGGTTCGGGTCTTCAGTTAGATTCTTGACGGTGTCTCCGGAATCTTCAGGAGATTCTTCGGCTTGGTCCGCGATTAACTCGTAGTCACCGTCAGCGAGGGTAAACGGTTCTACATGATATGCAAGGCAATTAATATTAGGAAATGTGCACTCTTTTAATTGAGTTATATTAAAAATTATATTTAAAAAGATTAGTATTATAAGAAATGCCAAAACAAAGAAGTTTATAATCTAAGTCTATACTTAATACTTGACTTATAATCACGTCATTGAATTAATTTAAGATAAATATTAAACATATATTAGAGTTAAATTCAAATTTAAATTTGAATTTAAACTTTTATGTATAGAAGGTTATAGAATTTTGAACACTTAAAACCAGATCACTTTCTAATTTATGATTAAGAGATCTAATTAGTTAAAGTTTAAAAGGTATGTTTAGCTAATACTAATTTAAAATAATAATTTAAAAGGATTTAAATTATAGTATAAGTTTGGATTTGGAAGTTTTGCATCATTTTATATATCATATATAGAAATTACGCATCAAAATTACAAACAATCAAATCAACATGTAGGAATTAAAGATATTACATTTCCTTGTTTGAAATTTAAATTAGATTAAAAAATATTTGGTTTTATATCAAATCCTTTTACCAAAAGTTATAGAGTTCATACTCTAGTTTCCAACAAAACAAGTTTTGCTAATTTTGGAATTTTCTATGATTTGTTATACATTTTACAAGACAGCACATACACATCACATGAAATAACAGACGTCTAGGGGGGGTCTCGGTAATTTTGCACTGGAACCCTTGGAACAACAGAACTAATTGCAAAAAGGGCCTTGCCCGACCCTGCGACGGCCGGCACGTCGGGCACGACGGTGTTCCCGCCGGCGGCGAGGACTCCGGCCAAGGGGGGCGGTCTAACACCATCTACAGGACCTCGGAAAGGCATAGGACAAGGAAGCACCAGACTGGTAGCAGGAGAACAGAGCGGCCGACGGACGGGGGCGGCGGCCGTGGCGGCGCATCGCCGTTCCCGGTGAAGGGACGGCGAACACGGGCCGAGAAGGGGCGCATGAGCATCAGTGGACCACCGGGGAGCTGTTTGTCTACCTGGTGGAGCGGGAGACCAGGTGGAAGGAGCTGTCGACGAGAGAACCGAGCTCGGGCGGCTCTGGCGAGCGGCGGCTCGGGGCGAGCGAGATTCCGGCAGAGGGGCGGTCGGAGTTGATCCGGCTCGAGCTGAGGAGCAAGAGGAGAGGGTGGGGAGGCTACCGGTGAAAGGAATTGGGACGGGGTGGTGCGGTGAGGGGGAATTGCAACGGGGAGCCGTGGCGGTGGTTCGGTGCTGCGTGGGGAAGAACACAGAGCAAATCAATCGGGGGAAGAGGGGGTGTGGTTCAGTTTGTAGCAGCATTATCTCACAGAAGAGAGGGAGACGCTTGAAGAAAGAAAGGATCACAGCCGGGCTCTGGATTGCGGCGGCGAGGTAGCGGCTGGCATGCGCCCGAGGGCATCGTGGCGCCTGCGCAGGAGGACACCGGAGCAGGGGCTACGGCGGTGGCCAAGGAGTAGACTGACGCGTGGAGAGGGGCAGCATGAGGTGGACGGCGGCGACTGCAAGACGGCGGCCAGGGGAGGCGTTCTGTCGCCGGCGTCAGTGCGGGAGCAGAGGAGCAGAAGGGGTGCAGAGGAAGAAGAAAGGAGGGAGAGATCCTGGGACTCGTATGCAAATTTTAAAAGTTACAGGGACCCTACAGAAAAGTACTTTTTCCCACTAATCCAGGGGTTTTCTGAGAAAAAGTCCAACATGAAAATTGTAGAGTTTTTCAAGCTCTACACTTTTTCTTTAAAACTCAAATTCGAAAACTCAAAGTTTGCAACCTTATAAGATAAATTCTAAACAAGGTAAAATTTAAATTACTCCCGTCCTTACCGAACGGGATTTTAGCTAAACTTTGATATGTTTACAATTACTTAAGATAGGTTATGATGATAAATAATTTTACAACTAAGTCCTTAAGTGAACATAAAAATTACTTTTACTTCTCAACTTTTTTTTACATAAAGGACCCTATCTCTTATACATAGGCCCTTACCCTTACTCAAGGGCTTAAACAGCCATATCAAAGCACACACACTTTAAACACAAAAGGTTTATAACACATGAAAATTTTTAGATACACCCTTAACATTTATGCCCATTAAATCTAAAGTCTAATTTTTATAACTTATTACCTGAATGTCACAGATATTCCTCACGGTGACCCGTGGCAACGATAGTCGGCTTTGCCACGGTGACGATGTTTCAGCGAAGGGATCCAAAGAGGATCGATAAGAGGGTTCACGAGCTTTCTTGAGATGTTGTGGTCTTGCTCGGACGATCGGTGAGGAATAGGAGTTGCTGGATGTCGTGAACCATGGGACAAGACGATGGAGCCGGATTGGTTCGCTATGCCAACTCCTTCGCGAACCTCAGGGTCCTCCTGCTCACGGGCTGAACTTCCTCTGCTCACGCACGTGTGCCACTGAAACACGGCCGGCACACTCGCATAGCCTCCTGCAGGACCGCTGCGCCTAATAGCATCTCCGGCTCACTGTTCCTGTACTGCTCTCACACCACTGGCCCTTAACTTGCTCGCGCGTGGCCTGTTGCCTTGCACACGCCTGCGGAATCGAGCCGAGCCGACCACTGGCAAAACACTTTCGCTCGCACTCGCGAACGCGCCGGTTCAATCCTGCTCGGACCTCCGAATCCTGTAACTCTGCCGCCCTCTCCGTCTACTGTGACGCCATCAGGACCGGTCTACCACTACCGCTGGTCTTGAGCTGCGCGTCGAACCCGCGCCACGTTACTCCTGCCTCAACCTCCGCATGGATGAAGGGAGCTCGTCGTGCGTGGCTCCTCTGTGCTCATTGCATCCGGTCGCCACCTCCGCTTCGCCGCCTTTCTTTCCGGCTTGCCGCGCCATAACCGTTCTTCCGCCTCCGCAAGGACCGAGGTCTGTCTGCATTAGGGCCGTGCCTTCCGTTGCCTTCTCCTCGACAGCCTCCGACGTCCTCCACGCGCGGTCCCGCTGCTCCTGTGCGGATCCGCCTGCAGCCACCGCTCTGCAGCTCCTCCCGCACCGCGCATGACTTCCCTGCACACCGTCGTCCGGTACGCCGCGCAACTGCTTGTCGTTGTCCTGCACAGCTCCTTCTTCTCCTGTTGCCGGTCCCGCGTTTGCTTCGGCATTGCCGAATCGTTCCCACGCACGCCCGAACCGCGTGCGCCCTTGGCTCGCACCACACCTGCTGCGGCCACCCTTCTTCTGCTCACACGCTGCCACGCTACGGCCGCAGCTCCGCCTGCGCCTGCGTCGCGTGCCTGCACAGATAGCCGCTCACGCGTTCACACTACTGCGCCGCCATCAGCCGCGCCTTCCCGCGTTGCTGCTCCACCACGCACGCGCTGCCTGCACATGCTCTTGCGCACTCCGTCGCGCGCTCTCCCTGCTCCTTGGTCGCCCGTGTGCCACCATGCCGCCGTTGCTTGCCTCTGCTGGCGCCCGCGTCCCAGCGCGTGTCGCCAGCTTCGCCGGTCCCGAGCCGCGCCCGCTCCCTGCGTCTACGCTCACCAGCCATCCGCGCGCTTCACTGCACCCGCGCGCCGCCCGCTCCGCTCCTGCTCTACCGCGCTGCGCATCGCCTGCTCGCGAGCCGCAGCCGCCCACCGCGCCAGCGTTCGCGCGCCTGCGCGCCTGCCGCACCCTCACCGGCTCCCTGCGTCCGAGCTCCAGCTGAGCCGCCCTGCATCGCCGGCGCCCAGCGCATGCGCTGGTGCCTCTCCTCCCGTGCGCGCACGCCTCCTCCAGCCCGCCGCAGGTGCTCTGCCCCTAGGCCCGCCCGCGCCACGTCGCCAGTTCCCGCGACGCCCGCCTGCGCCAGCTCGCCCGGCCGCCTGGAGCCGCTCGCGCCGCTGGCTCTCGCGCACGCCCGAGCCCGGCGCCGCCAGCCTTGTGCCGCCGCCGCCCGGGGCAGAAGCGCCCCTGGGCGCCGCCCTGCGCCGCGACTTGCCTGGAGCCCGAGCCGGTGGAGGAGAGGATAGACAAGAGAGAGAGAAAGAAATAGATGCAGCCGCCAGTGAATGAAGGAGAAGGCCAAATAGAAGAAGAACAGAGAGAAAAGGAGGAATGGATTTCCCCAAGGACTTATGTGCAATTTTAGAAAACTGTAGGGACCTGTTTGTAAAGAAAAATTTACCATCAATCTAAAACCCTAATGAAGAAATGCCCAAAACAAAAGTTGGAGAGTTTTTCAAACTCTACAACATTGCTTTAGGGCCCAAGTTTAAAAACTCAAAACTTATACCTTTACACGTTAAATTTTGAACAAAAGTTGGATTTGAATTACTTTTGTCCTAAAGAGCGTAACTTAATAAAATTCAGGACCTAAATGCAAGCATTTATGACACGTCATGATGACGGGATAGACACGTCATAATGATTGGATAGACACGTCATAATGACTTATACCTTTTACACTTTATTCCTAAGTTATTTTGAAAGTTACTTTTGTAAATCAAATACTTGCATAAAAGGACTTGTACTTTTATAAAATTACATAAACATCCTTATTTTCACCATTTTACCCAAACTTTTACACAATTCAACACATACATTTCTAATGCAACTTTTTGGATAAATATATATTTTCACAAGACATAAAGTAAGAAAAACATATTTGCAAAACCACCCTTCACTTATTTTGAAATTACCCTAATCCAAATACATTTTGCAAAAACAACCTTAGGTTTTTCTGTAATTACAAAAATACCCCTTTTTATTTGCACTTTATATTTTCAAAAACTTCACATAAACATACACAAGCTTTACACTCACAAGCACATACTTCACACTAACAACTTATGTGCCTAGATTACACGTACATGAACTGTCACATTATCACTACAATAGTATTCCAGAATATGAGTAGATTAGTGTAGCATGATTTTTAGGTTATCCAACCAAAGTCTAAGTAATAGCAACTAGCGTAGCTACAACATAAATATAACAATCCAGGTTTAATCAAGGAAGTTCAAAAGAAACTAGGCACATCCTTAGTTTGGGATTCATCATATTCTAGACACATGCATGCATATAAAGTAAATGTGTGTATTTATAAAGTTATTGGAATTGGAGTATGATCAAGGACCACTTGCCTTCATCAACAAACTGCTGCTGCTTGGGAACGTCTTAAAAGCTTTGCTCTTGTGGACCCTCGAACTGCGCATCATCTATCGTAACACACAACTATATACAAAAAACAACACAATAAATAAGAAACAGTATACCAAACAATATAAATAGAGCAAAATAATATTATAATGCTACTACATATGTCGCAAGGGTCGCGTGAGCCCAAGAATCGATGAAAACGGAGTTAAAACGGGGAAGTTATGGCTAAAACATGATCCTAGGGGCTTATTTGTAGAAGATTTGAAACTAGAAGGGCTCTGAACAAAGAAACCGAGGGCTAGAACATAATGAAACCTTAGATCTAGGGTTTAGATTGCAAAACAGAAGGGATAAGGATGGCAGGTTCTATTTTTGGAAAAGATAGGAGCCTAAACAGAAGAAATAGGATCTATTCGCGAATACTTTTGAACTGCCATGGACTGCGGGTTGATTTCTATGAAACTTAGGGCTAAAGTGCAAAATTGCCTCAGGTTGACCGGTATCTGGTTTACTTGACTCGGGTTTAGATCTAATCTAACCCGTTGGATCGGGATCTAACGGCCAGGGACGGCTCACGGTGCGGGGCGGTGAGGGGGCAGCGGCGGCGGGCGGCGGCGACTCGCCAGAATAACGTGTAAATGTGTTTCCGGACACGGTTTAGGCTCAGGTTTGGCCTGGGAGCAAGAGAGCAAGGCAAGGAGTGCATCTAGGGGCTCGAGAAGAGGGGACGGTGGCCGGAGATGGCGGCCGGCGGCAAGACGCGGCTCGGGGCGACGGCGAGTGATTGGCACACACGGGAAGGCAGGGAAACAGGGGATAACTGACTGGTGACGATCCTTACCCCACAACGGAGCTCCAGCAGTGGCTTGCAACGGCAGAGAAGCGGCGGAGCGGTGAACAGCTGAGGCGCGGCGACAATGGCTGCGGTGGCTAGGGCTTCGTGAGCCAGGAGGCGGCAACTGCGAGTTCTGCGGAACCTAGGGCACGGGGCGGCGCTTTAAGTAGTGCGGCTGCGGCCCTGGCGTGCGGGCTTAGGAGACGCGCGGTGGGGCGGCCGTGCCGTGTCGCAGCCGGACTCGGGCTCGAGCCTGAGTCTGGCTCGAGGTCGGGGACATCCCTGACAGGCGAGTCCCACCCGTCAGCGTGAGAGAGAGCGAGAGTAGGCATGCGAGCGAGCTGGGCAGGGGAGAAGGAGGAGCTGGGCCGCACGGAGGAGAAGGAAAGGAAGAGCTGGGCTGGGCCACGCGGGAGGGAAGAGAGAAGGAGAAAAGCCAGGTTGGGCCGGGCTGCAAGGAAGAAAAGAGAGAGGAAAAAGAAAAAAAGAGTGGGCCGGGCCCAATTAGAAAAAGAGGGAGAAAAAGAATTCATTCAAATGCATTTCAATTTGAATTTGAAATTTAAATTCAAATGGAAGATAAACAATAAAACTATGCAATGGGGCATGAAATGCATAAAACCTATTTTTCCTTATATTTCTTTTTATGGTTAAGTAAATTTCTATTAATTCACGGTAAATGCTCTAAAATCAAAATGATGAAGTAAAAACCTTATGGATTCTAAAAGAATTCTAGCAAAAATTTATTTAGGTTTCGAATTTCAAAATTAGTGTGTTACAACATATGGGAATAGAAAGTCTATTACTGTACCAGTAGATGCTGAGCTTTAATGTATTAGAATCATTATGTATTGTTTTATGAATATGTGATGATCAATTTGTATATTTCGATTATATGTACTTCATCATTATTCGTTCTGTTTTATAATTTTTTTAGTTTGCTACTTAATTTTCATGTTGAAATATATTTTTTAGATAATTTTTTGCATTAGTACTCGATTCTCTAGATTTATTTCATCAAACTTATACTAACACACACCACTAACACAGACACACACTTCATTATTGTTCGTTAGCACTTAATTGTTTAGATTTATTTCATCAAATATATACTTATTATTTATTATAGTGATTAATACAAGAACAAAACTCATGGATTCCATAAAAAAGCTTATTATTGGCAATAATGTTATGGCAAGACTCATTTTAACACTAATATGATGAGAAAACTCATTTCCGCTCAAAAAGCAATGATTTCAAATATTTCATTTAGCTAATACATATTTGCATGGTTAATATGAAAAATATAATATGTATGAAGTTATGTATTTCATGGATCAAAACACATGAATATAAATTAAAAAATTTTCTTATGTATATCAAATCTAAACAAAACCAAATTAAAGATTTTTGGACCCATAAATTATTTTCTATGCTATTAACAACTGCCAGCCCACTTATAAAAGAAATAAATCAAAATGAAAACACCCAAAAACTAGGAACAGAGCCCTATTTGTCCCAGGTGGTAGATCCACCCGGGACCAAAGGTGGGCTGAAATTTTCCTATGGCTCGCCAAAATTGGCCTTTAGTCCCAGGATGAGCCATGACCCGGGATCAAAGGCTCTTTAGTCTCGGGTGGTGGCGTCACCCGGGACTAAAGACCCCCTTTAGTCCAGGGTGACACCACCACCTAGGACTAAAGAGCCTTTGGTCGTCGTGGCTCCACTCGGGGGTAAAGGTAGCCCCCCTATATATTCCAGCTCCCCTTCTCCCTTCTTCATTCTCGATCTTGGCCGCCATCTCTACTCCGCCCCGTCCTTCGCCCCTATGCACGGCCGCACCGGTGCCTCCACCTCCTTCTCTGTGCCGCGTGCCTCTGCCAGCGCCGCTGAGCCACACCATCAGCGCAAGATTCGGGCCGCCGCACCGGTCCGTCCGTCAACGACGTCTAGTGTCCCCCCATGGTCCTCTTCGCTTCCTCATCCTCGTCACCTACATGGCCGCCATCGCCACTGCTGCATCTCGTCATCCTCCGCTCCGCATCGGTCCGGCTGCCACCGCTCGGGCCTCATCTGGCAGCTGCGCTGTGCCATGCCTCTCCTCCGCGTCGTGCCCCTCCTCCGGTAGCTGCACCACCCCTGCATTGCCACCGTACAGCGTCGGCCGGCCATGCAACACGGTGTGAGTGTGCCTACGCATGTGTTGTGTGTGTTGTGGGTTGTGTTAGGTTAGTAGTTTGAATTATTTTTGTATTTTGTATGTTAAGTTGTATGTTGGTAGATTTATATCATGAAACTAGCTATGTTTATTTGGTCTAGATGTTTAATTGGTTAGTTTGTTAGTACAATTAATTAGTTAGTTTTATTTGGTTTAATTTGTTAGAAAAGTTAAATGGCTCGTGAGCAAAATCATAAAGATTTACAAAAGATTCAATTTTGTTGGTTATTATTGAAGTCTCGAATGTGTATATATATATATGGCTTGTTCTAGAACGTTCATAAATATATTTATCAGTGTTTTTAATAAAATTAATTAGTTTGTTTTTTTATAAAATCAAGATCTTAGTATTTTTTTTGATAAAGTCAATTATTTAGAGTTCTTTGAAAAAGTTATTATATATACATGTAGACTTGTAGTTTGTGTCATTTTTGTAGACTTGCTAGTGACTTTAGTAACAAGACATAGTTTTTGAAAGTTTAATGTATATATTGCATAGTGACTTTAATGACTGGAAAAATTCTAGAAAATTGTATATTTACTTTATTGACTAGAAAAATTCTAGAAAATTGTATTATTGTACATATGTGACCCTAAAGTCTATGGTAAATAACATTAGTAGAAATTCTAGAAATATTTTTATCATGGCTATTGTGACTAGATTGATTTGTAGAAAATTGCTTGTGACTTTAGTGACTAGATTAAATTTTTAAAAATTTCATGTATATTTACTTTAGTGTATATTTATAGAAATTTCATGTATAAGTTCTTAGAGGTTGTGAATTGCGTTAATCTAAAGGGTACTTTCACTTGAGCTTCGTCGATCCAATGGTTTTGAATTGCGTTAATCTAAAGGTCAACCCTAAAGATACATTTAATAACTTGTACAAGTTCTTATACGTTGAGAAATTCAAGCAGAATATAATATTTCCTTACAACTTTTAGTGAGTGTTTTCTACCGTGTAACTCTTTTACTTTTGTATAATTAAGTTTTTTAACCCTAACAAGAAGTGACTCTGTATATTCTGGTAGAAATCATTGGATACTAATTGTGATAATTCCTGACATGAGCTTAGTGATTGTTATAAACTCATTGAGGAAAGATCCAGAAGATTACAGAAGCATGACTGACATGTTTTTGAGCTTAGTGCCTGCCTCAATCACCATTTCTTTGAAATCATACGATAAATATATTTATTTGTTCTCGAACATACACAGGGTTTGGAAAAAGTTAATTGAAAAACATCCAGGTAATTTTAGAGGTGAACTTAAATTGAATAAGACTTTTCGGTACGTACTAGATGCTGCTTTGCACGTTTCATTTATTTTATGTTATATTCATATGGATATCTGATGACTTATTTTGTCTTAAAGTGTTTGAGGCAGGCACAGGGAAATAACTTATGTGCATACTATGTTTGCGAGAACATTCATGGTCTAGTAGGTCCTTACAAGACATATACTTCTTGGCGAGTGGAAGTAAGTAATAAACATCATTTCGCAATGTTCATCTAATTTTGAAAATTATCATAATTTGTATTTTTCACTTTTCTATAGATCAATTTTATGCCGGATCAGCTCCTTCCACAGGAACGAGTTTTGGCAATTCAAGAAGGCTGGAAGGATTTATTTATGAGCAGGTCATCCTCCCAAATAGTGAATTGCATTATGATGGACACAATCTCGATTCAAGTAGTAAATATATCATAGATGATATGTAAAACTTTGTTGCACTTTAGTGGTGAATTCCATTAAATGAGAATATATATAACGTATAGCAGTACTATACAAGAATTCGTAATTTCGAATATCAAAATATAACTGAAATAAAAAAATGAATGGAAAGGAACACAGGAAAAATAAAAAAAAGAACCTTTAGTCCCGGTTGGTAACACCAGCCGGGACTAAAGGGGGCCCCTACCAGCCCGGGGCTGGGAGCCCATATAGTCCTGAGTGGTGTTACCAACCGGGACTAAAAGGCACCTTTAGTCCCGGTTGCCTGATCCGGGACTAAAGGCCCAAGCCTTTAGTCCCGAATTGGCAGTCCCGGTTGGGAAACCGGGGCAACAGAGATTTTCCAACCGGGACTATTGAGCATTTCTGTACTAGCGAACCGCCGTGGGGCTACATGTGGCCTAATGGGCAGTAGCGCCGTCTGTCTCTCAGCTTGCTAGTTGGCCAGCCAATGAGGATGGATGGAACGACCATCACAACATGCAATATGCTTGCCCCCCTCTTTTGTGGAGAAATGTTATAGCTGAAGAGGAATTGAAGCACTATTACAGACCACCGCCGCAAGGTCAAAACTGGTATCACCGCTGGTTCGACCACCCGTTGGATTAGAATGAGCGTTGATGGGGTGGTGCATCACCACTGGGTGCACAACCGGCAGTGCTGCTGGTTAAAAAAATAAAACAAAAGAAAAAACCCGCATGTTCGCTGCCGTGCCCGGGTGGACTGCCCGCACACCGCCGCTGTGGCACTCACCGGTCGCCGCTGCGACGCCGCCGGCCCCAAGCACCAGGTGCACGCGAGCGGCCGCCGCTACTCCCGCGCACCTGCCGTCGCAACTACATGAGAGGGGGAGGAGAGGCGGTTGGGGGGGGGGAGGGGCGAGAGGTGAGGTGGGAGGAGTAGCGGGGGAGGCGCTGGAGTATAGGAGAAGAAGGAAGAAGATGGGAGGAGCTGCGGGGAAGAAGGAAGGAGAGGGACTGGCAGTGGAAGGGGTAAGGGAGGGGCAGCAGGGAAGAGAGTGATTGTAGTGTGTGGGAGAGAGAGGAGAGGAATGAGATGGAGAGAGAAGGATAGGAGGAGATAAAATGGAGGGAAAAATAGGGTGACAGGCATCAATGCTAGGTTCGTACTACGAACTGGCGGTGATGAGACGTTTGGAATGGGTCATTCTGCAGTAGTGAAGGAAGATCACAATTGTAACATTCAGGTAATTAGAAATATAGACACTAGGTATTAGTAAGTTGTATGCATGCTAAGGTGTATATGAGTTGTACAGAGAACTAGGGGTATGTTTGTAAATTATGAATTTTATAAGCCCCTAGTTGCAATGGTGTAAAAATGTTATTAAATGTCAAATTCAAATGATCATAGAGAAGAAAAGTATAAATATTAAGTTAAAACCTAAGAGATGTAGACTTGTATGAAACTAAGGACCTATGCGTAATTAACACCAATATAAGGGTTTACATGTGAAATGGTTGGAATATAAAAGCCAAATTCAGCTTTACTTAAGGACTAATGTGTAAAAACATAAGTAATCATGACATCTCAGGAAAATTTGTAAACATACCCAAAGTTTGATCAAATTATTTGAACAAAGACAAAAGTAATTTAAATTCTACCTTTATTCATAAACTTAACTTAAAGAGTTGTAAATTTTGAGTTTCTGAACCTAAGTTCTAAAGCAATGTTGTAGAGTTTGAAAAACTCTACAACTTTCATGTTGAGCATTTTCTCATTTGACCTTTGTAGCAGTGAGGAAATTTAGTTTACCGAGAGATCCCTACATTTTCTGGAAATCACAAACTAGTCCACCACCTCGACTCCCAGACGCTCGCCGGCTTTCTTCTCTGCCGCCGCCGCTTCTGTCTCCGTCGGTCATCCCTGATCCAGCACGTATTCATCCAATTGGTTGCACGTACACCTTCCCTGTGTCTCATTGAAGCTCATGCGCAGGTTTGCTGCCAACGTCGACCACTAGAGCCTCGCCGTCGACGGTGACCCCTCCGCCGCCACCTCGGGTCCTCATCGAGATCCCTCTTCCCGGCCACCCCAGCCCTCGACAAGTGGCGCAACAGAAACAGGACCACCCCATCTTGCTCTGCTTTGGTTCACAGCCTAGGGACCCCGGGTCAGAAGACTTGAAAACCCAGGGGGTTTTCTGTAAAGCTATAGACTCAGCTGAATAGTGCCCGAAGGACCCCCTTATGTAATTTATGTTGCCAACTTTGAAATGCTATATCAATTCGAGGAAAAATCATAAAAATGTAAACTAAATTTTGTTGAAATCCTTAGATAAATATCTACAACTTTACTTAAGGCATAAACTTCAGTTCTGAATGTTTGATGATCTAATTTAAATGTTAAATTTAGTTACTTATAGGCTTAAGAAATGCATATTAATTCATAGAAAAATGATAAAATTGTGAAACCAGTGGTGTTAATTTTCTTTTAGCATGTGGAATTGAAGAAAAATAATTATCCCAATATTTGAGTATTATTTTCTTAATGTACAAGTTTAATTAGAAATAATGTATAGTTCATCTTATATGATAAATTTTTATAGATGTTAAATGCTCCAAAAATCATGAAAATATTTTAGGGTACTGTTCTTTAATATTGTAACATGTTATTAAATTTCCAACCAAGGATTAGGTGTCAAACAAATTAGACATAATGTACTTAGTTCATAATGTAATAGTAACTTAAGGTTTATGTAAGTAATTAATAGAATAAATAAGTAAAGTTATTTTATGTAATTATTAGAAACACCCCCAACCTGTTGCCCCATGCCACTAGCTAGACACTTAGTAGGGTTAACTTAGCTAATTAATGTATTTAGAAAAAATAATTAATACTCAATAAATGACTGCCCAGTGCAGGGTAGTTAGGTTATTGTCGAAATGTAATGTTCTTTTGTTTGGATTGCAACTTTATTGTGAATTAACATAAAAGTATATGCATTCCATAACTTGTAAACTCTGCATCTCATATAGACTCGACCACTCTCGCTGACGGAGATTATCAGTTGATTCCAGAACCAGAAGGAGTTTGTTCTGAAGATTCCGGAAGTCTCGTCGTGGAATTCTCTGAAGCCCCGAACCAAGGTTCGGAAGATATAAATTTGACTAACCCCAGCCCCACCAACGAAGGCAAGCCCCGGACATAACCCTACTTTATTACACTGCAAACTATACTATTTATCTATATCTTTATGCATTAAGTTCTTAGGAGTTGTTTGGAAACCTTAGTTGCATAATTCCAGGAACCGATGTATTGAACACTAGAACTGAGTCCGAATAGCTGCTCTGCTTATAGGCCCGGTAGAAGTTGAGTGATTTCCTGTCACTCACGCGATAGAGGAATTGTGATGTTTATATTTCTGTTATCATTATAAGGATGACGGATGGGAATTTTATGAGGTATCATGGTTGAGATGCTACCCCGTCTGTGTTGTGGAATTTGATAAGGCCGCAGTGTGTGGTAGCGGTGGTTAAGCGTTTGAAAGTACTAGCCACATGCCGTGAAATATGGTAAGCGGTAAGCCTAGTAGCCAATCGGCCCGAGGAGTGGACATACCCCCCACCACATGTATTTGCTTCTTTTGGTTACTTTGTTCGACGTGTAGGAATACGTGTTGCTGGGCAATCAGGAGTACGGGTTTTGTAGTCGCGCTACAGACGTACGTCCTGCACTTTGGAAGTGCGTATGGTTCTACAGTCGCTTGTGGTGGATCTGATCCATGAGTCGGAATGAAAGGCAAACGGTTGCTTCGGAACGACCCTTTGGTGTTCCAAGCGTGTGTGTTAGGTTTACCCTTGCAAGGTTGAATTCGATTCAGAATCGTCCGCTTCTCACGATGGTTGAGACTGCTTGATCCCTTTACCACATAGAGTAACAAGAGTAACTTTATGACTATCAAAGATGATGTTTGATTAAAGATTCTACCATGTGTGAGTAGTTATAGGTGCTTACCTAGAATGGTTAATCAACTAGAATCTGAAAGCTAAAAGTTGAAAATAAGGATCTACTCTTTGTTGCTTTTCAGCTGAAAACTTTACTCAAAACCTGAAAAGCCTGCATAAGTCTAGATACATGGCTAAGTATACCATGAGACGGGTAAGCCTTACTGAGTATTAGTATACTCAGCCTTACTTTTGTTGATTTACCTCAGGTAATCCCACTGATGAACCAGCATTCATTACACCGTGGCCCTACCCTCTGCCTGATGGTTGGTCCGTGGAGTGGGATCCGTCCCCGGCCAACACAGATTCGGCCGAGTGATATTATGCCAGGGCTAGCATAATATCTGTAATAACGACGTGTACATTGTCTACGCTTTTCCAACTCCGCTGTTTGACTTGAAACTTAAACCTGTTTTGTAATAATCTCTCCTCAGTGGGAACTAATGATGCTTGTATATTTTTGTAATATATCTGCCTGTGGTGTAAAATGTATTGGCATTTATATCTCTGGATTCATCTTCGTGTGAGGTACCTTGTTGGATCCTACGTTTGGTGGTTTATCGGGACGTTACCCGACAGGCCAAAGAATTATACCGTTTGAAGCACGAGGTAGCCCTCAAAAGAGGACTCGCGTACTTGAGCCGGTGTAATTCAGGTTGGTTCTGCCACAACTGGTATCAGAGCAAACAAGTGTACCCTGGAGATATATTTAGCCTTAAAAGTAATTTATAGTATAAAATTTGATTAATCAAGTATTTGCGAACTACGTTGGGTTCGTTAAGGTTTATGTATAGTACGTAAAGCACTAGGGTAATGTTATTAAGGGAATTAGATGTGGCTGTACTATATATATAAATCTAACCTCCAGCATTACTTTTTGTCAAAACTTAAATTCATGCACAACCCGACCTTACTTTCTGTAACGACATCTTCGATCGTGAGGCAAGAAGGTAAGGATCCTCAGCCAACTGAGGGAGCTTGGCCTTCCTGTCGGTGATGCGAACCGAACGCTGTTTCTCAAGCAGTGGCTTACTTGAGATGCTGCCAATGTACCAACTTTGGTTGACTACATTGGGAGTAGATGGTTCGGTGCAGGGTATGGCGATCGCTATTCATACCCCCGCATTTTGCGGTACCCCCGTGAATATGTTGTTTCGACAACATATGTTAACGTTGTCTGTACGGCAGTAATAGTACAGATGCTGTTTCTATAGTGAGCAGTAATGAATGGGAACGCTTTCATGACATGCTGCAATGAAAGGTTCATTGGATATATATATGAATTGTGGTTTTCTGCAGGTACACTAACCACGATTACGAATCTAGGATGGATAGGGCTTATCGACTAGTTAATAGAGAGAGACGTATTTATATTGTGCCACCGTAACTAACCACGTAAGACCAAGATTACTTGGCAGTTATTTTTGATTGTGAGATCGACTAGTGCGCGCATGCATAATTCATTAATCCAATGAATGCTTAATTTTGTTGCTTAAGAAATAGGTAACATGTTGGTATTTCTTAGTTGGGTAAATAGCAATCTTTAGCTCTTAAGTATCCATCTGATTTCCAGCCTTTGCTGTTATCAAAATCAGCTATCTCTAATCCATTTACCTTGTGAGCTTTCCGCAGGGTAAATATATCTTACCATTTGCAATGTTGTTGCAGATGGCTGCTCCTTCCAATGCCTTTTGGGATCAGGAGGGGCACTTCCACACTAATGCTTTACACTGGGAAGGGTTTCCTCATCTCTTATGGGAATCCTTAAGTCTGTTCCACTATACAGAGCCTCCTCAATACGATGGGGTAGAATATCGTGAGGAAGGAGTTCCTCGATGCCGGGTCAAGATGATAATTCCTCAACACCCTTTCCGCTCCTCATGGCATCCCATAGAAGTGGAAGTGGTTGGATATCGTCTCGTTGATACCCTTGAAACCGCTACCTTGGAGGCTATCAAACTTTTCTGCAATCAGCATCTGACAGAGGTTGCCGCATATCCTATTGGTTTATTTCCTACCATAGATCCTGATAATTCGGAATGGAATTTTCGGACAGAGCATCTTGGTCATATGCTAGGAGATCTGGCTGAAGAAACCGTCCGTATCATTACCAGGTTCATGGATGTGCAACATCATTACCAGATTCTACTGCGTCACGGTATGAGTCAGCTAACTAGTGTGGCTCAAAGCCACTATCGGAATGCTGACCGTCAAGTGACCCAAATAGTGGAATTACAAGCCTTGGTGACTCAAAAGGATGAAATCATTGCAGCAAGGGATGAGACAATCTTCCATCGAGAAGATCAGATCAATGAGAGTGATCATATTATCACTCAGCGTGACACTGTTATTGAGTTCCTACAAGCACAAATCCATGATCTGATACTTGAAGCTGATGATGCTCAGGCTCACATTGAGGAACTGCAGCAGCAACCGATACTTCCCGCTATACCCATAATACCTGAAGAAGAAGAAGAAGATCCAGAAGAGATTGAGGGTGTTTCAGAGATTGACTCTGAGCATGGGGATCCTGTTCTTAGTCCCTATCACTCTCCCTCTGGCAGTCAGTCGTCTATAGGCAACTTCGACGATTTCTAGTTTCATAAATCGTCGACTAGCTAGATGTAATTTGTGGGGAGTGTAATAACTTAGGTAGTATGTAACTTAGCTAGATCTTATGCCATTTGTTGTAACATAGATGGCCTGCGTAGGGATCTTTCGGATGTGTGATGTGGAGAACGATCAGAAGCAGTGTAATAAAATAAGTTTCCTGTTTTATCATCTTGTTCACTATCTTTATGATTCTGAAATGAGATGATTGAATGGAGTGTATGCATTGTTTATCTAAGTCGTATATTTTCTGAAATTGGGAGTAAGGCTATATGGTTAATGATGGACATCTCCTTTATTTCAGATGGTTGGAGCCACGCGCGGAACCCCGGAGGGTTTCCGGGCAGATCAGGCTAGCGGTTCTCAACAACCGCCACCACCACCTCCTAACCTTGCCGAAGTTATGGCTCGGCAAACTGAGCTGCTCAACTTGCTGGTACAAGCACAACAAAACCAGCAACGTCAGCAGTTCCGAGGAGGTCGTGATGACCACAATCCTTCCGTGGCCAATTATCAGGATTTCATCAGTACCCAGCCTCCATTCTTCAGAAAAGCTGAAGAACCCTTGGATGCCGATGCTTGGCTCCATATCATTGAATCGAAGTTCGCTCTATTGACAATACCTTGTGCGGACTCAAGCAAAGCTTCCTTTGCCGCCCAGCAACTCCGAGGTGCTGCTCGGATCTGGTGGGACAATTTCTATGCCATGCAACCTGCAGGTCATGTTATCACCTCGGCTGAGTTTCGGGCAGCCTTTAGAGCACACTATATTCCTGAGGGATTGCTGGAGCGAAAGTTGAATGAATTCCTGGCTCTTACTCAAGGCACCAGTACAGTCCTGCAGTACGCACAGAATTTCAATTATCTGTGTCAATATGCGGGATATCATGCGGATAACGATGCCAAGAAACAAGATCGTTTCCGTCGAGGCCTTAATACCAAGCTCAAGGAACGCCTGAATCTTGTGAAGGCTAATACTTTCAGTGAGCTGGTTAATATAGCCTTAACTCAAGAAGATTGCATCATAGCACATCATGCTGAGAAGAAAAGAAAGACTCCTACTGGACCCTCGAGTGCTCAATCACCGAGGTATCGGGTTGTTCCCAATACACCGTTCAGAGCACCGCAGCGGAATGCCCCAACTGGTAATTGGTTTTCAGGCCGCCCCAACAGCAGGGAAGGTATAGACCTCCTGTTCCCTCGCAACAATCACAACCATCTGGCCCACGGCCAAATGTTCAACAAGTGCCACAGAGAAGCAGCAATTATCGCTGTTTCAATTGAGGAAGCGCGGATCATTTCATCCGAGATTGTCCGCGGCCCAAGAAACCTAATCAAGGGTAGAGCTCTACTCAGGGTAACCAAAACAAGGGCAAGAAACTGGTGATGCAAGTCCGGCAAGGACGGATTAATTTCACCACTCTGGCAGAACTTCTTGATGGAGCTCCCATCATGTCAGGTACATTCTCTATTCACCACAAACCAGTTGTTACATTATTTGATTCAGGAGCAACACATAGCTTTATTAGTAACAACTGTGGTACCCGAATAGGACTCGATTTTAGTTCTACCCAGGGGTCATATATAATCTCTATCCCTGGAGGAAAAATCACCTCCAACCAAATGGTTAAAAGTGTACCAATTCAGTTAGGTAGCATAGAAATCAAAACTGATTTGGTTTTACTAAGTTTGGAGGGTATTGATATTATACTTGGGACAGACTGGATGACTAAACATCAAGTGCAGCTAGATATTTTTTCCCGAGTTGTTGAAATTGATTCACCATACTATGGGATCACCACCCTTATTCTGCCTCAGCCAGAATGTTTGCATCCTTGCACTTATACCATCACAAATATCAAAGTCAAGGATATTCCTATAGTATGTGAATATCCCGTTGTCTTTCCAGACGACTTACCTGGAATGCCACCAGATAGAGACATCGAGTTTATCATTGAACTTCAACCGGGCACTGCTCCTATTTCAAAGAGGCCGTATCGCATGCCTCCAAATGAATTAGCCGAACTAAAAATCCAGCTCCAAGATCTTCTTGATAAGGGTTATATACGTCCAAGTGCTTCACCTTGGGGTTGTTCTGCTCTCTTTGTCAAGAAGAAAGACAATAGCCTAAGGCTATATGTCGATTACCGTCCACTCAATGCGGTTACTATCAAAAATAAGTACCCTCTGCCCCGCATTGACATTTTGTTCGATCAGCTAGCCGGAGCTAAGATCTTCTCTAATATTGACTTACGCTCTGGTTATCATCAGATAAAGATTAGGCCTTGTGACATTCCAAAAACGGCCTTCTCAACCAGATATGGACTTTATGAATATCTGGTTATGTCATTTGGACTCACTAATGCACCGGCATATTTTATGTATCTCATGAATTCAGTATTCATGCCGGAACTCGACAAATTTGTCGTGGTCTTCATTGATTACATTCTAATATACTCCAAAACTAAAGAAGACCATGCTAATCATTTACGTGTCGTTCTTCAACGACTACGTGATCATCACTTTTATGCCAAATTCTCAAAATGTGAATTCTGGCTGGATAGTGTGAAATTTTTAGGACACACTGTCTCTAGTAAAGGCATATCGGTTGATCCAACCAAAGTCCAGGAGATTATGGACTGGAAACCTCCAACTTCAGTCCATCAAATCCGAAGTTTTCTTGGATTGGCGGGATATTATCGACGATTCATTCCAGACTTTTCCAAAATAGCTAAACCCATGACTGAGCTATTAAAGAAAGAAGTTAGATTCTGCTGGGACGATAAATGTGATAAAGCGTTCCATACTTTGAGAAAACTCCTAACAACTGCTCCAGTGCTAGCTCAGCCAGATAGCACTCAACCTTTTGATGTCTATTGCGATGCTTCCGGAATTGGCCTTGGTTGTGTCCTTATGCAAAACAATCGGGTCATTGCCTATGCATCAAGAGCACTTCGGACTCATGAGCAAAACTATCCGACACATGATCTTGAATTAGCAGCAGTCATCCATGCTCTCAAGATCTGGAGACATCATCTTATGGGTGCTAAGTGTAATATCTACACTGACCATAAGAGCCTCAAGTATATTTTCACTCAAGCTGACTTAAATATGAGGCAAAGGCGTTGGTTAGAATTGATTAAAGACTATGACCTTGAGGTACACTACCATCCCGGCAAAGCTAATGTGGTTGCAGATGCCCTTAGCCGCAAAGCACACTGTCATTGTTTATCCATAGCAACTTTCAGTGACACTCTTTGTCATCAGATGAGAAAACTCAATTTAGAAATTATTCCTCAAGGTAGTCTGAATTTACTATCCATTAAGTCTACTCTTCGAGATGGAATCATCATGTCGCAACTACATGATGAGGGTATCAAAATCATCAAATCAAAGCTATCTCTAGGAGAAGCCAAATATAAGTGTTTTCACACTGACCATCAAGGAACATTATGGTTCAACAATCGAATTGTTGTGCCTAAAGATCATCAGCTTCGTAAGCAAATCCTTGATGAAGCATATTTATCCAAGTTCTCTATTCATCCTGGTAGCACCAAGATGTATCAAGATCTATGGCAACATTTTTGGTGGACCAGAATGAAAAGAGAAATTGCTAAATATGTATCCGAGTGCAATACGTGCCAGAGAGTCAAAGCCAGTCATCTTAAGGCATTTGGTACACTTCAGCCATTACCCATTCCGTCATGGAAATGGAAAGACATTAGCATGGATTTTATTATTGGTCTTCCCAACACCTCTCAAAAGCATGACTCCATATGGGTAATCATCGATAGACTCACAAAAACAGCTCATTTTCTTCCTGTGCATACCACTTATTCAACTAAGAAGTATGCACAGATCTATCTAGATCAAATCGTTCGATTGCATGGTGTTCCTAAAACTATCATCTCTGATAGAGGACCCTAGTTTATTGCACGTTTCTGGGAACAGTTACAATCAGCTCTTGGATCCAAACTGATAAGAAGCTCTGCGTATCATCCTCAGACGGATGGACAGACTGAGCGAGTTAATCAAATTCTTGAAGACATGCTCCGAGCTTGTATCATTCACTATGGTACAAGTTGGGACAAGTGCCTTGCTCTAGCTGAATTCTCTTACAATAACAGTTATCAAGCTAATCTACAAATGGCTCCTTTTGAAGCGTTATACGGTCGCAGATGTCGAACTCCTTTGAGTTGGTCTGAGACTGGTGAACGCAAAATCTTCGGACCAGACCTAGTTATTGAAGCCGAAGATAAGGTTAAGGTTATTCAATCTAATCTTAAAACCGCTCAGTCCAGACAGAAAAGCTACACAAATAAAAGGAGGAAACCTTTGCAATTCCAAGTAGGAGATTTTGTCTATCTCCGAGTATCTCCTACTAAAGGTGTCCAACGTTTCGGCATAAAGGGAAGTTAGCACCTCGATATGTCGGACCCTTCGAAATTCTCAATGTTTGTGACCCAGTGGCTTACAAACTTCGCCTCCCATCTCAATTGGCTGCTATTCACAATGTCTTCCATGTCTCTCAACTTAAGAAGTGTGTCAAAGTACCCACGGAAATCGTTGAGACATGTGCCATTGAGATTGAACCCGATCTATCGTACATCGAACAACCTCTTCGAATCCTGGATACCAAGGAAAGACCTACTAGAAGAAGGACAGTTAAGATGTACAAAATCTTATGGGATCATCACACCGAGGAAGAAGCAACATGAGAAACTGAGTCTTATCTTCAACGGAATTTCCCAGACTTCCTTCAAGCCAATCCCCAAATCTAATCATTCGATTCTGTTCTGCTTCGGAATCTCGGGACGAGATTCTTTTTAAGGGGGGAAGGCTGTAACATTCAGGTAATTAGAAATATAGACACTAGGTATTAGTAAGTTGTATGCATGCTAAGGTGTATATGAGTTGTATAGAGAACTAGGGGTATGTTTGTAAATTATGAATTTTATAAGCCCCTAGGTGCAATGGTGTAAAAATGTTATTAAATGTCAAATTCAAATGATCATAGAGAGGAAAAGTATAAATATTAAGTTAAAACCTAAGAGAAGTAGACTTGTATGAAACTAAGGACCTATGCGTAATTAACACCAATATAAGGGTTTACATGTGAAATGGTTGGAATATAAAAGCCAAATTCAGCTTTACTTAAGGACTAATGTGTAAAAACATAAGTAATCATGACATCTCAGGAAAATTTGTAAACATACCCAAAGTTTGATCAAATTATTTGAACAAAGACAAAAGTAATTTAAATTCTACCTTTATTCATAAACTTAACTTAAAGAGTTGTAAATTTTGAGTTTCTGAACCTAAGTTCTAAAGCAATGTTGTAGAGTTTGAAAAACTCTACAACTTTCATGTTGAGCATTTTCTCATTTGACCTTTGTAGCAGTGAGGAAATTTAGTTTACCGAGAGATCCCTACATTTTCTGGAAATCACAAACTAGTCCACCACCTCGACTCCCAGACGCTCGCCGGCTTTCTTCTCTGCCGCCGCCGCTTCTGTCTCCGTCGGTCATCCCTGATCCAACACGTATTCATCCAATTGGTTGCACGTACACCTTCCCCGTGTCTCATTGAAGTTCATGCGCAGGTTTGCTGCCAACGTCGACCGCTGGAGCCTCGCCGTCAACGGTGACCCCTCCGCCGCCACCTCGGGTCCTCATCAAGATCCCTCTTCCCAGCCACCCCAGCCCTCGACAAGTGGCGCAACAGAACCACTGTAAGCCCCTGAGTCCTCTCCTGCCCTCACACCTCGCCGCCGGTGACCGCCGTTGCCGGAACAGGACCACCCCATCTTGCTCTGCTTTGGTTCACAGCCCAGGGACCCCGGGTCAGAAGACTTGAAAACCTAGGGGGTTTTCTGTAAAGCTATAGACTCAGCTGAATAGTGCCCGAAGGACCCCCTTATGTAATTTATGTTGCCAACTTTGAAATGCTATATCAATTCGAGGAAAAATCATAAAAATGTAAACTAAATTTTGTTGAAATCCTTAGATAAAGATCTACAACTTTACTTAAGGCATAAACTTCAGTTCTGAATGTTTGATGATCTAATTTAAATGTTAAATTTAGTTACTTATAGGCTTAAGAAATGCATATTAATTCATAGAAAAATGATAAAATTGTGAAACCAGTGGTGTTAATTTTCTTTTAGCATGTGGAATTGAAGAAAAATAATTATCCCAATATTTGAGTATTATTTTCTTAATGTACAAGTTTAATTAGAAATAATGTATAGTTCATCTTATATGATAAATTTTTATAGATGTTAAATGCTCCAAGAATCATGAAAATATTTTAGGGTACTGTTCTTTAATATTGTAACATGTTATTAAATTTCCAACCAAGGATTAGGTGTCAAACAAATTAGACATAATGTACTTAGTTCATAATGTAATAGTAACTTAAGGTTTATGTAAGTAATTAATAGAATAAATAAGTAAAGTTATTTTATGTAATTATTAGAAACACCCCCAACCTGTTGCCCCATGCCACTAGCTAGACACTTAGTAGGGTTAACTTAGCTAATTAATGTATTTAGATAAAATAATTAATACTCAATAAATGACTGCCCAGTGCAGGGTAGTTAGGTTATTGTCAAAATGTAATGTTCTTTTTGTCGGATTGCAACTTTATTGTGAATTAACATAAAAGTATATGCATTCCATAACTTGTAAACTCTGCATCTCATATAGACTCGACCACTCTCGCTGACGGAGATTATCAGCTGATTCCTGAACCAGAAGGAGTTTGTTCTGGAGATTCCGGAAGTCTCGTCGCGGAATTCTCTGAAGCCCCGAACCAAGGTTCGGAAGATATAAATTTGACTAATCCCAGCCCCACCAACGAAGGCAAGCCCCGGACATAACCCTACTTTATTACACTGCAAACTATACTATTTATCTATATCTTTATGCATTAAGTTCTTAGGAGTTGTTTGGAAACCTTAGTTGCATAATTCCAGGAACCGATGTATTGAACACTAGAACTGAGTCCGAATAGCTGCTCTGCTTATAGGACCGATAGAAGTCGAGTGATTTCCTGTCACTCGCGTGATATAGGAATTGTGATGTTTATATTTCTGTTATCATTATAAGGATGACGGACGGGAATTTTATGAGGTATCATGGTTGAGATGCTACCCCGTCTGTGTTGTGGAATTTGATAAGGCCGCAGTGTGTGGTAGCGGTGGTTAAACGTTTGAAAGTACTAGCCACATGCCGTGAAATATGGTAAGCGGTAAGCCTAGTAGCCAATCGGCCCGAGGAGTGGACATACCCCCCACCACATGTATTTGCTTCTTTTGGTTACTTTGTTCGACGTGTAGGAATACGTGTTGCTGGGCAACCAGGAGTACGGGTTTTGTAGTCGCGCTACAGACGTACGTCCTGCACTTTGGAAGTGCGTATGGTCCTACAGTCACTTGTGGTGGATCTGATCCACGAGTCGGAATGAAAGGCAAACGGTTGCTTCGGAACGACCCTTTAGTGTTCCAAGCGTGTGTGTTAGGTTTACCCTTGCAAGGTTGAATTCGATTCAGAATCGTCCGCTTCTCACGATGGTTGAGACTGCTTGATCCCTTTACCACATAGAGTAACAAGAGTAACTTTGTGACTATCAAAGATGATGTTTGATTGAAGATTCTACCATGTGTGAGTAGTTATAGGTGCTTACCTAGAATGGTTAATCAACTAGAATCTGAAAGCTAAAAGTTGAAAATAAGGATCTACTCTTTGTTGCTTTTCAGCTGAAAACTTTACTCAAAACCTGAAAAGCCTGCATAAGTCTAGATACATGGCTAAGTATACCATGAGACGGGTAAGCCTTGCCGAGTATTAGTATACTCAGCCTTGCTTTTGTTGATTTACCTCAGGTAATCCCACTGATGAACCAGCATTCATTACATCGTGGCCCTACCCTCTGCCTGATGGTTGGTCCGTGGAGTGGGATCCGTCCCTGGCCAACACAGATTTGGCCGAGTGATATTATGCCAGGGCTAGCATAATATCTGTAATAACGACGTGTACATTGTCTACGCTTTTCCAACTCCGCTGTTTGACTTGAAACTTAAACCTGTTTTGTAATAATCTCTCCTCAGTGGGAACTAATGATGCTTGTATATTTTTGTAATATATCTGCCTGTGGTGTAAAATGTATTGGCATTTATATCTCTGGACTCACCTTCGTGTGAGGTAACCTTGTTGGATCCTGCGTTCGGTGGTTTATCGGGACGTTACCCGACAGGCCAAAGAATTATACCGTTTGAAGCACGAGGTAGCCCTCAAAAGAGGACTCGCGTACTTGAGCCGGTATAATTCAGGTTGGTTCTGCCACAACAATCATGAGACCACATGCAAGTTTGACAGATGCTTTGCGTATCATTACGTGATGGTGGTGCAGCACATGCACCAACCACGCACATGTGGGGACTAGACGGCCGTGTGACCCAGCAACTTGATTCGCGAGTGAGATTCAGCCAATCTCTGATTCTCCGAAGGGACATACCCCTTAGGAGAGGCTCTTTTGATTATCCACATCATTAATTAATTAAAGTGATTGATCACTAGAAAGTGTTTCACAACACTTCCTCTTCATCAATTTCTTCTTGATCAATTTTGCAACAGTAAAAAATTTGTTAATATCCCCTTCAAGAAACCTATGAGAAAAATATAAGGACAAGTATGGATATGTCATAGGAAAAATGGCTTTAAAACTTCAAAGGGAAAATATAGGAGAAAATATTATATGACCTATGTGATTGCTTTGTAATGCATATTAGCTCATTAAAAACCTATATATGAGAACACCTTGCTAGGAAAAAAATCATTTAGGAAAAGAATGCAATATTTATAATCTGAGGATTATAAATAGGTTATATTAAGGATTTACTCCCCCTAATACATGCAAGTCTTTAAGTTATCTCATACCTATTCCAAAAATATATTTCCAGAATAATGATGTTGGTAAAGACTTTATGAATAAATCTGCAAGATTATCATATGACTTGGTTTGCAAGATTTCTCTCTCCATTTTTCTGTAATTCATGAGGATAGAATAATTTAGGAGCAATGTGTTTTGTAATATTACTCTTTATATAACATGTATTCATTTGTGCAATACAAGAAGAATTATCTTCATAGATAATTATTGGTTTCATAATTGAACCAATATCACATGACTATTGTTTGTCAATGATCATTTTGTGAAGCCATACACATTCATTCTAGGGTCTTATTCCATCATATATTCATTCTTAAGATTAGAATGAAGGTGGTGCCTTTAATGTAAGGTTGTAAGTTTGGCTGCTTCTTAAATAGAAGCTTCTGGATTAGGTTCATTAATTGCATTAATGAAATCTTTTGCTGATAGCATTATTTTCACATCCATAGCCCAAGTCGTATAGTTGCTACCATTGCTGCAAGTTCCGCCAAATCTTTATTATCTAGATGAGCTATTTTCCTACATGAAGGATCATGTATGAGATTGGTCTGTCGGGTCTCCGCCCGATACAACCACGGTTCAACAGGATCGAAGCAGGTTTACCTCGCACGAAGGCGAGTTTACAATCACAGTATAGCTCATCAACTTTTAATTTATAGATATGCAAATATTATTACAAACCTTGTTCAAACTTAAAGTAAAACTTATACAAACAGTGTTTAACTCGACAAGCTAAACAGCTCGTCCATGCTCACAGCGGAAGGAAAATAAACAAGCGACTATGTACGTCGCAGAGGTTGACACCATGCTCAGCCCAAGGCCTGGTGTCACTCTAGAGGGTCACTGCCAGCCGGGGACGGATCCCACTCCACGGACCAGCCATGTGGAACCGAAGTTGGCCATGTAGAACTATCTGTGGGGTTCTCGAAGGTTACACCTGAAAAGGATACTAGCAAGACTGAATATTCTAATACTCAGCAAGGCTTACCTGGGGTTGGGTATACTTTAACCCATAACTGGACTCATGAAGGCATTGTAAAGGTTCTGGGTTTATTTTCAGCTGAAAAGCAACAAAGAGTATGATCTACTTTCAAGTTTTAGCTTTCATATTCTAGTTGATTATCCATTCTAGGTTAGCACCTACACTAAGCAAGCAAGGTAGAGTTTATCATTCATCCAGAAGGAATAAGCAGTCTCAATCTTCGTGAGAAACGGACGATTCTGAATCGAATTCAACCTTGCAAGGGTAAACCTAACTCACACGCTTGGAATATCCAAAGATCGTTCCGAAGCAACCGTTTCCCTCATATTCCGGGTTATGGATCAGGGCCACCACAAGCGACTGCAGGACCGTACGCACACCAATTGTGCGGGACATACGTCTGTAGCGCGACTACATGATCGTACTCCCGTCTGCCATGCAGAACGTACTCCCACACGTCGGTGCGTGCAAACATAAAATAAAAGTCGAGTGGTGGAGACATGTCCATTTGCCGGGCCACTCAGGTACTTGGCTAAACGCTTTACCATATTTCACGGCATGTGGCTACTACTTTCAAATGCTTAGCCACCACTACCACACACGGCGACCTTAACAACTTTTATCAAAACAGACAGGGTAAAACTCCAGGTCATGACATCGTACATGAACCTGTCTATCATCCTTATAGTGATTGCAAAATAGTAAACATGCAACTCCTATGTCGCGCGAGTGATAGGAAATCACTCGACTTTTACGGGCCCTATTTAGCAGAGCGTCTATGCGATAAGGACTCGGGTACAATACACAGGATTCCTAAGCTCTTATGCAATTAGGGTTTCATTTCAACTCCTAGACGTAATGCAAGATATATAAAATAATAATGAAATTGTAATAAACTGAAATACTGGGTTATGCATCGGGGCTTGCCTTCTTGAGTGGGGTTGGGGGCAGGAATGTCAGAGACTTCCGAACTTTGGTTTGAGGCTTCAGTTAGATCCTCGACGACGTTTACCGGGTCTTCAGAAAACCCTTGGTCTTGTCCCAAGACCAACTCGTAGTCTTCGTCGTCGAGCGTCATTGATTCTACATGATATGCAACAATTTAATTGAGATGGAGCTTGAGTTAAAGACTTTATTCCACGATAAAGTTGCAATCCAATAATTAACACACATGAATTCATGAAACAAGGAGATTTAATCTTTAATTATCATTTATAATTAAGTTATGATTATAGTATTGGATTTATGGGAAACAGGAACTAAGACATTTGAATTTGAATTCAAATTCCAAGTTTAAATTCAAAACTTAGGTAAATAGAATTATAAAGTCTTGAGAATTTAATTATAGACTAATTATCAACACATTAGATTATGATAAAAAGATCTAATTAAATAAGCCTAAGGAACATGCTTAATTAACTTCAAAACATTTCAAATTTGAATTGCCCAAATTCAAAAGAACTTAAGATATAAAACAGTGCTAAGTTTGAAACTAAACTTCATTAATAAAAGTTGTAGGATTTGAAATCTAGTTTCCAACAAAATTGGTTTGACAATTTTTGGAAGTTCCTATAATTTCCTACTGATTTTACAACTCAGCAGCTTTACACACATAAAATAACACACTAGTTTACACTGGGGTCCTCGGTAACTTGCACTGAGACCCCTAGAACAAAACAAAGTATCACAAATATGCCCTTGCCGGCGTTCGATGGCGCCCGGCGTTCCTGTCTCCGGCGTTCTCGCCGGCGGCGAGGTCCGAGGTGGGGATGGACCGGTACCACATGACCTACGGAGGCTACTGATCAAGATGGGGGGTGATGTGCTCGAAGGGCAGCAGCGGAGCACAGCCGGCGACGAGCAATGGCGGCGGCCGTGTTGGGGCGTCGTCGTTCCCGGCGAGGGGCCGGCGAACATGGGGGAACAAGGCACGCGTGGGCACCGGGGGAGTGCAGGGATGCTTTCCCTCAACTCAATTTGGATAGAGACAGGTTGGAGAGGGGCGCTCGACGGTGGAGTGGAGCTCGGGTTCTCATCGGCAGTAATGGCGGCCGGCGTTCTGCAGGCTAGAGCGATGGAGGGCGGTGAAGGAGGGGCGGGATCGCTTCAGGGGGTTGATGTGGTGCTGATGGTGCTGTTGATCGGGGCAGAGAGGCCCTGTATCGATAGGTCGACGGGAGGCCGAGCGAAGGCGGAGGAAGGAGGCTCGCCGGCGCTGCGGTCTGGGGATCCGGGTGGAGGAAATTGGAATTGGATTACTTGGTGAGCTGCGGTGGATCATGGGGGTGATGATCGCACTTCGGATCGAGGATGGGGAGCGGTCGTGGGAGCTGCCGACGGTGAGCAGGGACGGCGGAGGAGGTCCGGTGAGCAATGGCGATCGGGGTAGGGGGAATTGGATGGAAGGGAAGTGTGCAAAAGCCAGGACGTGCACTAGAGGAGCTAGAGGAGGCACCTAGGGTCCAGAAGAAACTGTGCCCATGCTCAAGCAGGTGCTGGCATCGGCAGCGCGCGTGGCAGCCGCAACGGAGCTCGGGCAGGAGCAACGCGACGTGGAGGACGCGGGGCAAGACAGCACAAGGTCGGTAGGGCGGCGGCGAGGCAGGGAGTGGCACGTGGGCGAGGGGAGCGGCGCAGGACTGCCCGGCGGTGGCCTGTGCAGCAGCGATGGTGAGGTGCGCTGCACTGATGGCAGGGGGCACTCGGGCAGGCGGCGGATGGCGTGGCAAGGCGAGGGGAAGCCGGCGCGAGGCCGGTGAGTGGCGGAGCAAGTGGGGAAGCGGCACATGGCTCGGATCAGGGCAGCGCAGAGGCGGTAGGGTGACGCACATGGCCGGGCAGTGGCGGCGGCATGCGGCAGAGGAGAAGCAGAGGAGGGAGAGAGAGAGGTAGACGAAGGAGGACCCAAATGCAATTTCAGAGAAATGTAGGGACCCTACTGTAATGCATCACTAACTTTTAAAGCAGTGCTCAAATGGAGATGGGCCCAAAAGCAAAAGTGTGTGGTTTTTCAAAATGTACAACTTTGCTTTAAGGTTCATCCATAGAAGAGCAACAGTTTTGACACTAACACAAATCTTAGCAAAGTTTTCAAACTTTATGTAAATCCTAGAGATAAAACTACACTACACATATATCCTATGTGTAGTTTCACCTACATTTACGATTTAAACACAAGTTTTTAACTTTTGCAAAACAACCCTCATACTTTTAAATTCTACCCTCCATGCTCACCCATTTAGCACAAAAGGACCCTAACTTAAATATAATTATATAAGTAACCCTTTTCCCTTAGTACTTAAATTTTTAAACACACTTTTACCACATTTTGCATATAACATTACACTAAAGTTTAGGATGTGATCACACTAATTACCTGAGTGTCACAGCCTTCCCCCCTAAAAAGAATCTCATCTCGACATTCCGGAACAGAAGAATTTGGATGATCACTTTCGGAGGTTGGCTTGAAAGAAGTCTGGGAAATTATGTTGAAGATAAGATTCGGTCTCCCAGGTCGCTTCTTCTTCAGTGTGATGATTCCACTGAATCTTGAACATCCTAATGGTTTCCCTTCTGGTGCTCCTTTCTTTGGTGTCTATCACTCTAAGGGGATGTTCTGTATAGGTCAGATCAGGTTCGATTTCGATGGTTTGGGTATCGTGGATCTTGGTAGGAACTTTGACGCATTTCTTAAGTTGAGATACATGGAAGATGTTATGAATGGTCGCTAACTGAGGGGGAAGTTGAAGGCGGTAAGCTACAGGTCCACAAATCTCAAGGATTTCAAAAGGTCCGATGTATCGAGGAGCAAGTTTTCCTTTTACGCCGAACCTTTGAACACCTCGAGTAGGAGATACTCGAAGATACACGAAGTCTCCGATTTGAAACTGTAATGGTCTTCTTCGTATATCAGCGTAGCTTTTTTTTGTCGAGATTAGGCTACCTTTAGATTGTTCTGGATAATCTTTACCTTATCCTCTGCTTCAACAACTAGGTCAGGTCTAAAGATTTTACGCTCACCGGTTTGTGACCAACTCAAAGGAGTCCGGCACCGGCGACCGTACAATGCTTCGAACGGGGCCATCTTAAGACTAGTCTGATAGCTGTTATTGTAAGAAAATTCCACCAGTGACAAGCATTTATCCCAATTCTTGTCATATTGAAGGGCGCAGGCTCTAAGCATATCTTCCACAATCTTATTTACTCTTTCAGTCTGTCCGTCTGTTTGAGGATGATATGCAGAGCTTCGAATTAACTTAATTCCGAGAGCATGTTGAAGTTGCTCCTAGAACCGAGCAATAAATTGCGCTCCATGATCGGAAATGATCGTCTTAGGTATTCCATGAAGACGCACAATTTGATCCAAGTAAATCTCGGCATACTTCTTGGCATTATATGTAGTATGTACGGGAAGGAAATGTGCAGTTTTGGTTAATCGATCAACGATTACCCAAATGGAGTCATGCCTCAGAGAAGTATTGGGCAAACCAACAATAAAGTTCATACTGATATCCTCCCACTTCCAAGAGGGAATAGGTAGACGTTGAAGGATACCAGCAGTCTTCAGATGACTGGCTTTGACTCTTTGGCAGATATCACATTCTGAGACATACTTGGCAATTTCCCGTTTCATACGAGTCCACCAAAAGTTTTGTTTCAGATCCTGGTACATCTTCGTACTGCCAGGACGTATAGAAAATTTGGATAGGTGGGACTCGTCCATTATCTAATTATGGAGTTTATGGTCTTTAGGTACAACGATACGTTCGTTGAACCATAAAACTCCTTCTGGATCTACTCGGAAGCATTTATACTTTCCTTCTTCTTGTATTATCTTCTGCTTAATAATTGTGACTCCTTTATTGCGCTGTTGAGCTAGAACAATACTATCCTTAAGTGTGGCTTCAACCGAGAGATGGTTTAAGTCACCTTGGGGAATGATTTCTAGATTGAGCTTTCTCATTTCCCAACACAGAGTCTCGTTGAAAGCTTCAACAAATAAGCAAGAACAATGTGCCTTGTGACTGAGTGCATCCGCAACGACATTGGCCTTGCCTGGATGATAGTGTACTTCCAAATCGTAATCTTTGATAAGTTCTAGCCAGCGTCTTTGTCTCATATTCAAATCTGCTTGTGTAAAGATATACTTGAGGCTTTTGTGATCGGTGTATATATGACACTTCGCACCCATCAGATGATGTCTCCAGATCTTCAAGGCATGAATGACCGCTGCGAGTTCAAGATCATGGGTAGGATAGTTCTGTTCATGAATCCTGAGTGCTCGTGATGCATATGCAATTACTCGGTTGTCCTACATAAGTACACAACCATGTCCGGTTCCTGATGCATCACAATAGATGTCAAAAGATTTTGATACATCTGGTTGAGCTAAGACTGGAGCAGTAGTAAGATGATCTATGAGAGTGTGGAATGCATCATCGCATTTTTGATCCCAAGAGAATTTAACACCTTTCTTTAGTAGTTCGGTCATAGGTTTGGCTATTCTGAAGAAGTCCGGAATGAAGCGATGATAATAGCCAGCTAGACCAAGAAAACTACGGATCTGATGGACTGTTGTGGGAGGTCTCCAATCTATCACTTCTTGTACTTTGCTAGGGTCAACGGATATACCGTCACCCGAGATGGTATGGCCCAGAAAGTTCACAGTATCTAACCAGAACTCACACTTGGAGAATTTGGCGTATAAATGGTGGTCTCTTAATCGCTAAAGAATGACATGAAGATGTTTGACATGATCTTCTGTGTTTTTGGAATAGATCAGGATGTCATCAATGAAGACCACAACAAATTTATCGAGTTCTTGCATAAAAACGGAATTCATGAGATACATGAAATATGTGGGAGCATTGGTAAGACCAAATGACATGACTAGATATTCGTATAGACCATATCGGGTGGAGAAGGCAGTTTTTGGAATGTCACTGGGTCGAATCTTAATTTGATGATAGCCGGAACGAAGATCAATCTTAGAAAGTACCTTAGCTCCGGCTAGCTGATCGAAGAGAATATCAATGCGGGGTAGAGGATACTTATTTTTGATAGTTACCGCATTGAGAGGACGGTAGTCCACACATAGTCTTAAGCTATTATCTTTCTTTTTCACAAATAAGGCTGGACAACCCCATGGTGATGCACTCGGACGAATGAAACCTTTGTCAAGGAGGTCTTGGAGTTGGATTTTCAACTCGGCCAACTCTTTAGGAGGCATACGGTAAGATCTCTTAGAGATAGTGGCTGTGCCAGGTTGGAGTTCTATGATAAACTCGATATCTCTATCTGGGGGCATTCCAGGCAAATCATCTGGAAAGACATCTGGATACTCACAGATGATAGGGATATCCTCTAGTTTGATCCCAGATGCAGCATAGGTGCAAGAGTTGAAGTATTTCGATTGTGGAAGATAGAGGATGGTAGCTTCATACTCAGGTGAATCTATCTCCACAGTTCCAAAAGAGATATCTAAAGACACATGGTGCTGGGTCATCCAATTCATACCTAAAAGAACATCCATTCCTTCTAGGTCTAGTAATAGTAAACCTGTCCTCATCAAATTTTTACCCATTTGAATTGGCACGCTTCTACAAACTTGGTTTGAGGAGATTTTACCACCAGGAGTTGTTATCACATACACCCCACTAACAGGATAAAGATCCAGGCCTATTTTAGTTCCAAACTTTGCACTGACAAAGCTATGGGTGGCACCAGAGTCAAAAAGAATAATTACGGGGTGATGGTTGATAGAAAAAGTACCCATCATTATTGGTGCCCCTTCAGGGAGTTTGGAGAGTGTGGTGAGGTTCACCCTTCCTTGGCGGACCTGGACCACCTGCCTCTTGCCCTTGCTCTTGCTGGTTGGACCGGAGGTTTGCCCTTGGAAAGATTTCCTAGGTTGAGGGCAATCCTTGATGAAATGGGACGGGCTTCCACAGTTGAAACAATGATAGTTGCTGTTTCCTTGGGTTGGCTGGCGGAAAGCTCGGATGCGGACCTTGCTGTGGTTGTTGCTGAAATTGTGGTGTCGGTGATCGGTTGAATCGTGCCTGTTGGGGTGGTCTGGCTACCCATCTGCCAGGCAAATTGCCTCGAGGCGGGGCTCGAGGGGCATTGCTCGGGACCAACCGATACCTTGACGGTTGCGTAGTTGCAGGCCCTGTAGGTGTCTTCCATTTCTTTTCTGCTCTGTGGGCTGGGATACAACCTTCCTGAGTAATGGCCATGTTGACCAACTCATTAAAATTGTCGGCCCTTACCAAATTTAGTCGTTCTTTAAGTTTGGTGTTTAGGCCTCGGCGAAAACGATCTCTTTTTCGGGCATCACTGTCTGCATGGTATCCCGCGTATTGGCACAAGTGGTTAAAAACTTGTGTGTATTGCATGACGGTGCGGGTTCCTTGAGTCAGGTTCAGAAATTCATTGAGCTTGCGCTCAATGAGTCCCTCGGGTATATGGTGCGCTCGAAAGGCGGTCCGGAACTCGTCCCAGGTGACGACATGATCGGCAGACTGCATGGCGTAAAAATGATCCCACCATAGACGAGCTATGCCACGAAGCTGCTGGGCTGCAAAAAGCGCCTTGTTCTCATCCGAACTTGGGGCAGACAATAAAGCGAACTTGGATTCGATGGTACGAAGCCAAGCATCGGCGTCGAGGGGTTCATCCGCCTTATGGAATAGTGGAGGCTGGGTACTGAGAAAGTCTTGATAACTGGCCGATAAGGGTTCATCTCGGCCTCGGGATTGCTGATGGAAGTGGCCCATTTGAGCCTGCACAAGCTGATTGAGGAGTTTTATTTGTCGGGCCATGACTTCGGCCAAATTTGGAGGTGGCGGTGGTGGTTGCTGAGATCCACTGGCCTGATCTGCCCGAAATTCTTCCGGGGTTCCGCAAGTAGCTCCAACCATCTGAAATAAAGGAGATATCCATTATCAACCATATTCTTACTCCAATTTCAGATGATATACAATTACCAAATGGAAATGTACTTCATATGTTCCATTCAATCCACTCAGATCAGATGCAAGGATATTGAGCAAGCTAATAAAACACAAGATTTAGATTGCTATATAAACACCGGTGATCCTTACATCTTACATCAGCGCACTTTAACCACTATAAACCATTGCCTAAGTACACATGCCACATATAACACAACAAGTGGCTCTTGATGTAAATATACTACGCACTACCTATGTCACATCTTTCTACACTAACTACAACTAGACTGTCACCCACTCAACCAAAACTAAAAGTCATCAAAGTTGCCCACTGATGACTGACTGCCAGAAGAAGAATGATGGGGACTGATAACAGGATCTCCGTGCTCAGAATCGATCTCGGAGACTCCTTCGATTTCTTCAGGATCTTCTTCTTCTTCAGGAGCTGGTATGGCAGGAGGTGCTGGCTGCTGTTGGAGTTCATTGATGTGGGCGTGGGCATCATCAATCTCCAAGATGAGGTCATGGATCTGCTCTTGGAGGAACTCAATGATCGTGTTGCGTTGGGTGATTATCGTATCACTCTCATTGATCTGGTCCTCCCGATGATGAATAGTCTCATTTTGAGCAGCGATGATCCCATCTTTCTCGGTCATCAAAGCTCGAAGTTGGTCAACTTGGGTGACTTGTCTATCAGCCTCCCTATAATAACTTTGCGCAGTATTGATCAACTGACCCATCTCGCGACGTAGTAGCAGTTGATAATGATGCTGCACATCCATAAACCGCATAGTACCCCGAAGTACTTCCTCCATGGAACCTTCTAACCTGTGACCCTCAGGGACTACTCTGAGATTCCATTTTGGATCATTGGGATCTGTGGTAGAAAATATACCGATCGGCTGTCCTGCAGCTTCTCTTGGATGTTGATTATAGAAAAGATAAATGGCTTCCAGTGCTGCTCCTTCAATGGTGTCAACTATTCGATAGCCCATCACATCAACTTCAATAGGCTGCCATTGGGAGCGGAAGGGATGCTGAGGAATAGTCATTTTAACTCGACATCGGCGAACACCCTCTTTCTGGTACTCCACTGCATCCTACTATGGTGGTTCGGTATAGAAGAAAGAACATAAAGATTCCCAAAGCAAGCGAGGGAAACCCTCCCAGTGCAAGGCATCTGTATGGAAATGCCCGGCCGGATCCCAAAAGATGTTAGGAGGGGCTGCCATCTGCAACAAGAATGCAAATGGTGAGACTTTTTACCTTGCCGAGAAATCACAAGATAAATGAAATGAGATAATCGATTCTGATAACAGCAAAGACTGAAAATCAGATGGATGCCTAAGGTACTTAAGATACTCAACTTAGAACTACCATGAGAATCCTATCAACCCATTCTTAAAGATAAACAACACATTATTCATTCTTAACAGAATTCAAACAAACATTGCATTCGTTTGTTCGATAATGGATTATGCATGCACATACTATTAGTCCTCACAACCAAAAACACTGCCGAATACCTTCGGACTTACACGGTTAATTTCGGTGGCATACTCATACGGCTCTCACTAATAACTAGTCGATAAGTCCTATCCGCCTTAACCTATTAATCGTGGTTAGTGTACCTGCAGAAGATCACATATGTATATCATGAACCTTTCATGGCAGCAAGACATGAAAGCGTCCCCAAACAGTACTATTCACTATAGAAACAGCATCTGTACAATTACCGCCGTACAGACAATGTTAACATACGTTATCGGAACAACGTATTCATGGGGGTACCGCAAAATGCGGGGGTATGAGCAGCGATCGCCATACCCGGCGCCGAACCATATACTCCCAATATGATCAACCTAAGTTGATATATTGGCAGCATCTCAAGTAGGCCACTGCTTGAGAAACAGCGTTCGGTTCGCATCACCGACGGGAAGGCTAACTCCCCAGTTAGCTGAGGATCCTTACCTTCTTACCTCACGATCGCAGGTGTCGTTACAGGGAGTAAGGTTGGGTTGTGCATGAATTTAAGTTTTGATGGAAAGTAGTGCTGCAAGTCAGAACTATCTATATATATATATACATATTCTAGTAGCCACCTATTAATTCCCATATACTTCCCTAGGGCTTCGCGTTCTAAACACCAACCTTAACGGATCCAACGTACGTTGTAAACTCATTTGTTGGCAAATTTTATTCTGAAAACACTTTGTAAGAGCTATTCCAGATGTAAAAGTAAACCTACAGCTCTGATACCAGCTGTGGCAGAACCGCCTGAATTATTCCGGTTCAAGTGCGCTAATGATCGCTATACAGCCGACATTAACTCAACGCACTTCAAACGGAACAATCCATTGGTCTGTCGGGCTCCACCCGTTACAACCACGGTTCAACAGGATCGAAGCAGGTTTACCTCGCACGAAGGCGAGTTTACAATCACAGTACAACTCATCAACTTTTAATTTACAGATATGCAAATATTATTACAAACCTTGTTCAAACTTAAAGTAAAACTTATACAAATAGTATTTCACTCGACAAGCTAAACAGCTCGTCCATGCTCACAGCGGAAGGAAAATAAACAAGCGACTACGTACGTCGCAGAGGTTGACACCATGCTCAGCCCAAGGCCTGGTGTCACTCCGGAGGGTCACTGCCAGCCGGGGACGGATCCCACTCCACGGACCAGCCATATGGAACCGAATTTGGCCACGTAGAACTATCTGTGGGGTTCTCGAAGGTTACACCTGAAAAGGATACTAGCAAGACTGAGTATTCTAATACTCAGCAAGGCTTACCCGGGGTTGGATATACTTTAACCCATAACTAGACTCATGAAGGCATTGTAAAGGTTCTGAGTTTGTTTTCAGCTGAAAAGCAACAAAGAGTATGATCTACTTTCAAGTTTTAGCTTTCATATTCTAGTTGATTGTCCATTCTAGGTTAGCACGTACACTAAGCAAGCAAGGTAGAGTTTATCATTCATCCAGATTGTTCCATCTTTAGTTACACTTCTTACTCTATGTGGCAGAAGGAATAAACAGTCTCAATCTTCATGAGAAACGGACGATTCTGAATCGAATTCAACCTTGCAAGGGTAAACCTAACTCACATGCTTGGAACATCCAAAGATCGTTCTGAAGCAACCGTTTCCCTCATATTCCGGGTTATGGATCAGGGCCACCACAAACGACTGCAGTACCGTACGCACACCAATTGTGCGGGACATACGTCTGTAGTGTGACTACATGATCGTACTCCCGTCTGCCATGCAGAACATACTCCCACACGTCGGTGCGTGCAAACATAAAATAAAAGTCGAGTGGTAGGGACATGTCCATTTGCCGGGCCACTCAGGTACTAGGCTTACCGCTTTACCATATTTCGCGGCATGTGGCTAGTACTTTCAAATGCTTAGCCACCACTACCACACACGGCGACCTTAACAACTTTTATCAAAACAGACAGGGTAAAACTCCAGGTCATGACATCGTACATGACCCTATCCATCATCCTTATAGTGATTGCAAAATAGTAAACATGCAACTCCTATGTCACGCGAGTGACAGGAAATCACTCGACTTTTACTGGCCCTATTTTGCAGAGCGTCTACGCGATAAGGACTCGGGTACAATACATAGGATTCCTAAGATCTTATGCAATTAGGGTTTCATTTCAACTCCTAGACGTAATGCAAGATATATAAAATAATAATGCAATTGTAATAAACTAAAATACTGGGTTATGCATCGGGGCTTGCCTTCTTGAGTGGGGTTGGGGGCAGGAATGTCAGAGACTTCCGAACTTTGGTTCGGGGCTTCAGTTAGATCCTCGGCGACGTTTACCGGGTCTTCAGAAAACCCTTGGTCTTGTCCCAAGACCAACTCGTAGTCACCGTCGTCGAGCGTCGTTGATTCTACATGATATGCAACAATTTAATTGAGATGGTGCTTGAGTTAAAGACTTTATTTCACGATAAAGTTACAATCCAATAATTAACACACATGAATTCATGAAACAAGGAGATTTAATCTTGAATTATCAGTTATAATTAAGTTATGATTATAGTATTGGATTCACTGGAAACAGGAACTAAGACATTTGAATTTGAATTCAAATTCCAAGTTTAAATTCAAAACTTAGGTAAATAGATTATAAAGTCTTGAGAATTTAATTATAGACTAATTATCAACACATTAGATTATGATAAAAAGATCTAATTAAATAAGCCTAAGGAACATGCTTAATTAACTTCAAAACATTTCAAATTTGAATTGCCCAAATTCAAAAGAACTTAAGATATAAAACAGTGCTAAGTTTGAAACTTTTACACCAGTTCACTCATGACCTATAGAAGCTACTTACCAAAAATCACAATAAACAAAGCTAGTATGTAGAAGTTATGTATATTATACTCTTCTACCTTAAGTTTAAAATAGATTCAAAATTATTTAGTTTCAAACTAAACTTCATTAATAAAAGTTGTAGGGTTTGAAATCTAGTTTCCAACAAAATTGGTTTGACAAGTTTTGGAATTTCCTACAATTTCCTACTGATTTTACAACTCAGCAGCTTTACACACATAAAATAACACACTAGTTTACACTGGGGTCCTCGGTAACTTGCACTGAGACCCCTAGAACAAAACAAAGTATCACAAATATGCCCTTGCCGGCGTTCGATGGCGACTGGCGTTCCTGTCTCCGGTGTTCTCGCCGGCGGCGAGGTCTGGGGTGGGGATGGACCGGTGCCACATGACCTACGGAGGCTACTGATCAAGATGGGGGGTGATGTGCTCGAGGGGCAGCAGCGAAGCACGGCCGGAGACGAGAAATGGCGGCGGCCGCGTCGGGGCGTCGTCGTTCCCGGCGAGGGGCCGGCGAGCACGGGGGAACAAGGCGCGCGTGAGCACCGGGGGAGTGCGGGGATGCTTTCCCCCAACTCAATTTGGACAGAGACAGGCCGGAGAGAGGTGCTCGACGGCGGAGTGGAGCTCGGGTTCTCACCGGCGGTAATGGCGGCCGGCGTTCTGCAGGCTAGAGCGATGGAGGGCGGTGAAGGAGGGCCGGGATCGCTTCAGGGGGTTGATGTGGTGCTGTTGATCGGGGCGAAGAGGCCCTGTATCGATAGGTCGACGGGAGGCCGAGCGGCGGTGGAGGAAGGAGGCTTGCCGGCGCTGCGGTCTGGCGATTCGGGTGGAGGAAATTGGAATTGGATTACTTGGTAAGCTACGGTGGATCGTGGGGGTGCTGATCGCACTTCGGATCGAGGATGGGGAGCGGTGGTGGGAGCTACCGACGGTGAGCAGGGACGGCGGAGGAGGTCCGGTGAGCAATGGCGATCGGGGCAGGGGAATTGGGTGGAAGGGAAGTGTGCAAAAGCCAGGACGTGCACTAGAGGAGCTAGAGGAGGCGCCCGGGGTCCAGAAGAAACTGTGCCCGTGCGCAAGCAGGTGCTGGCGTCGGCGGCACGCGTGCCAGCCACGGCGGAGCTCGGGCTGGAGCAACGCGACGTGGAGGACGCGGGGCAAGACAGCACAAGGTCGGTAGGGCGGCGGCGAGGCAGTGAGTGGGACGTGGGCGACGGGAGCGGCGCAGGACTGCACGGCAGTGGCCTGTGCAGCAGCGACAGCGAGGTGCGCTGCACTAACGGCAGGGGACACTCGGGCAGGCGGCGGATGGCGTGGCAAGGCGAGGGGAAGCCGGCGCGAGGCCGGTGAGCGGCGGAACAAGTGGGGAAGCGCCACGTGGCTCGGATCAGGGCAGCGCAGAGGCGGCAGGGCGGCGCACATGGCCGGGCAGTGGCGGCGGCGTGCGGCAGAGGAGAAGCAGAGGAGGGAGAGAGAGAGGTAGACGAAGGAGGACCCAAATGCAATTTCAGAGAAATGCAGGGACCCTACTATAATGCATCAATAACTTTTAAACTAGTGCTCAAATGCAGATGGGCCCAAAAGCAAAAGTGTGTGGTTTTTCAAAATGTACAACTTTTCTTTAAGGTTCATCCATATAAGAGCAACAGTTTTGACACTAACACAAATTTTAGATAAAACTACACTACACATATATATCCTATGTGTAGTTTCACCTACATTTACGATTTAAACACAAGTTTTTAACTTTTGCAAAACAACCCTCATACTTTTAAATTCTACCCTCCATGCTTACCCATTTAGCAGAAAAGGACCCTAACTTAAATATAATTATATAAGTAACCCTTTTCCCTTAGTACTTAAATTTTTAAACACACTTTTACCACATTTTGCATATAACATTACACTAAAGTTTAGGATGTGACCACACTAATTACCTGAGTGTCATATATATTTTTTTATTTCTGTGGGAATAAATGACTTGATAGTCATATGTAAATTTGTCCATTTATGTGAATTTTAGATATACACTTTGAAGGTAATCATCATAAGATGTAGAGCTCTTAGTAATGAGCAAATAATTTGTTGCCTAAAGGCACGGTCTCTAAATTCTTAGAATAGAACCTATCGCAACCATAGCGCCTAGATCACATCACAAAATGTTATTCCAAAAATCCTTTCTTATATGCCTTACACATGGTAAGATTGTTCTAAAAGTTTGCACAACGAATATTATGAGATCTGATGCTCACAAAATGCTTAATAATAAATATAGCATCCATACTATATTTGTGCTAATACCGATGCTATTTGTATGTAATGTATAAGACAATACATGAATATAGAACAATCTAGGGACTTAAACAGAATATGTAGAATATAAATGGCCTTCCCCAATATGGTCCTTACTGCAGCAACGGTCTCATACATGACTGATCCCTCGGAGGCGAGATTCATGAATGAAGCACTCTCCGGTTTTAGACCTCCAACGAAGTGATGCATTAGCATTTCTTCTCGAATGCCATGACTTGGTCCAGAATATGCCATTTGCATGAATCTTGCCCACGCTGCTCCTAGTAACTCATCACCATGCTCGAACAACAAAAGTTGTCGCTGAAGTGCGAGCACTTTGGCAACAGGGAAGAAGAATATGCAGAAGTCATCCTTCAACTTAATCCAATCTCCTCCAACTCTCTCTTCCTTCTAGTCGTACCAAATCTTAGGCTCTACTGTCAGAGAGAATGAAAAGAGCTTCCACTGTAGGGTGTTTTGTTTAGTAAATAGCAAATTTGCTCAAATTCCTGCAGGTGAGTATAAGGATTTTCATCCTTTCTTTCAGAGATTGTGCACGAACCATGACTATAAGATTGGGAAGGATCTCATAACCATCAGATAGTATGGGGTGGCAAGATGGAGGTTATAAATAATCCTATGATGGAACTGCTAGATAACTAGGAGAAAACTTAATGTGAAAGTGTAGAAAGTGTACAGCTGAATGTGATTCTAGGCTAGTGTTGCTACTGTTCCCCGGCAATAGCGCCATATAGCTTGTTGGTAGTCCTTAGCCTATACAGATATAATTCGGAAGTGCACCAATACCAATGTAGCTTTCACAAGGGAGTTTACCTAGGATATCGAATCCACGGAACAATAAGCGCAACCAATCCTAGAACTAGTTACACCGGAACTACCTGGGGAAGAGAGGTATGTGGGTAGAGGGTCTACATTGGCTAGCTTTAGTTACCCAGAAGATTGGCAACTGAACTAATTTGATCTGCTTCTGGGTCAACGGAAGGAACTCATATAGGGATGAGAAGGGAGTTCCAAATGGTCAACAACTACTCATATGAAAACACCTGAACGTGGTGGACTACAAAGGACGGACAGGGATGTCACCACCTGCCACCTACCACATAGTTCCGAGGGGTGGAACACAACCCAAGGTAGCCGACCAAGCTTAGGCACCACGTCTAAACTATTGAATCACTTACTCCTACCTTGCACTAAGGTAAAGAGCACACACAGATAAGAAGAACTTGCTATTTACGCCGTCAAGGGATCATGCAGATCAAAGGAAGCAAGTGAACAAGTAACTAAAGTGAGAAGAAATACTAGTGAGTTACCGACAATAGACGAGGAACTTCACTTCAAAGATGCTTCACGCCTTCGAGGCTACAAAGTTAGAGATGAGCCAAAAGACTCGACTCGTCTCCGGACTCTCACCTCGCACTCTCCCTATTTTGCACTAAGGCTGGGCAAAGCTGCTTGAAACTCTTCTTCTCTCCAAAATGGTGTGTCTTCAAATGGAGGTGGACTCAAGTATTTATAGTACTTCAAGGGTGTTTGCGCAGCTTGGAGGAGGTTGTAACAGTTGAGGTGGGCGCCAACAGAAGGGGGCACGAGGCGTGCAGATGGGAGGCCGGTTGGCCTGGGATTTCCACCACTTGTCACAACCTTTCTTGTGGATGTCCCATATCAGTCCTTGATGGTGGTTATGGGTGCATTAGAGCGCGTTTCTTCCGTTACAAGGCCGGCCTGCCTGGACTAGGCCGGTCAGCCTGGCTCTGGCTTAGCTTGGTTGTCCGTTCCACTGCCTCATCATGTCGATGCTTGTGATTTCCTCTGGATGGCGGTTCGAAGCCTGAAGTCATGTGGAGTCACTGCATGTGGGGCCATTGATCCAAGGAGGAACAAGACTTTCGACCGTACGATGCATCGCCTTCGAGATCGTTGGCTAGGATAAGATTGGCTTATATTTCTTTGCATGTAGGAGAAGATTGATCCACATGGGCTACAATGCAAGGCTGGCTAGGGAGACCTGTCGGTCTAGGATTTCTCCCAAATCGGCCTAAATTTGTACAATATGTCCCTAAATTTAAATACATACCAAACCTAGTGGAACTCATTAGTTTAAATCAATTTAGCTTCATGTAGGCTTTGTAAATATGAATTTTGAAGGAATGTTGGTGGTTAAAGTCATGAGAAATCAACTACCAACATTGTGTCTCATAAGTGAGACTCCCCTCTAGAATTTATAGGCTTGGAGAGGTCGGTTCTAGCTTGTAATTCAGGTGGAGGTATGCGTAACCGACTTCAGGAGAGCACCCGTAGTCAACACGTGGAAGCTGGAGGCGAGGGGCCCTAGGGCTACTTTCGTTGAACTCTGGGCACTGCCTCTCACCACCGCCTTTGTCTAGGTGACTGTTTTGTGGGCCCTTATGGCGGTTACCGATGTCCCATGCAGAAATAAGGTGGTTTAATTCTGTTTGTGGGCCCTTGGATCCTCATGCTTGCTCTTGATTCGCTGGAAGTGTGTTTCCTTTGACTTGAGTTGTGTTTTCTCATATTTTATGCCTAAATACACCTGCACACATTTTTGGACCAACATTTGTGGAATTTATTAGATATAAGCCATATTTCTACTATTAGTTGGTGTTGGTGCTTTATCGGTCACAATTTTATGCAGGTTTTGACAGTCAAATTTAGTACTTAATGACAGTTAATAGCGCGCGAGCGTGTGGCAAGCGTGTCTCCATTTTCCAACTTCACAAGTGGTGTACGCAGAGTCCACCATAAGTTGGTTAGGATTCTCGTCATCTACCCATGTGATATTAACCACCTCATAACTCCCTAGCATTTACTTGTGGGCCTTTTAATTCTCAATTTATCATTTAAATAAATGGGCCTAGCCCTTTTATTCCAACATAAGCTAGATTATGTAATCTAGGGGCAAACAAAAAATCCCTAGTATATATCAGAAATTAGAAAATTATGATGACACAAAATATAGTTATAATGTCTAGGGTATCTATCAAATCATTAAAGCCTTGTTCGGTTAGGCCAGGAACAGCCGGGATCGAACTCCAACACTCCTGGATCAACCCAGCGTGGGTTCAATCCTAGCCCATGATGAAACTGGTGTTCATTCTCCACCCATCCCAGCCTTTTCTTGTCACCTAGGACTTGTAAAAACCCCCGAGGTCTGAGGTGTGGAATGATTCAACATTGTCTTCCTTGCGAGATGATGTGGGCATGACACGCATGGATATGGCTATTCAAGAAGAACATATGGTAAGCTTGTTCCTATTCACTTTTAGTAATTTTGAGAATAGATTGCTACCTAAGGAAATTATTATAATTAGAAATAATAAAGAAACCCAATAAGTATTTGGAGAGAGACACGTAGGAGGAGAATACCAGCTTGGGCGTCCAAGCCAAGCGGGAGGCCCACAACATATCAAATTTGACTCCAACTCGAAGTCCTGGAGTAGGCCGCCTTGAAAACGACACCCAGGTCGCATATAGAGTCCAAATTCGACGTTCTACATATGTACAGAAAGCTAAGGAGATAAACTGTCCAATGCCACTAGTTTCACGTCATTATCAGGTTCAAGTCAACGGAAATTGTCAAAAATAAGTGGACATTCAGAATCTGTCAGAGTGCTGCGCCTCCTTATTTTGGACCGTTGGGCCGTGTATCATTTTTGAGTCCATTAGGGACGTGTCTAGGGTTTTTTGGATGACCCTAAACCTTTATGCTCAGTAGCCACCACTCAAGTTAGGGTTGGATTTTGCTTAGATTCAATCTGTCATACAACAGTCGCTATTCATCGGTTTGTGAGACCCCAATTTGTGAGCTTAATCATTCACTTGCAATCTTGTTGCGGTCTTCTTTGTTCTTGCTTGTATTCTTCGATTAGCTGGAAAGGATTAGCCTTCACGGTGAGGTCAACCGGGTAGTGCACGGTTGATTACCAAGAGATGATGTGGTGCTTCGATTGTGGGCTCAGGTCTTGTTGATCGCAAACTGGATTGCGTGTGTCGGGTTGTTGACAAATCGATATTTATTTTCCTGATGGAAGATCGGGCACCCTCGAATTCCCATCATGAGAGGGACAGGCTATGGAGCGGCGAGCATGCGCGATGCTGCTGCGGCTTGATTCGAAGGTATCGATGATGGCAGCACAACGCGCACTCTGTCGGCAGCTCTAGCTTCCGTTCTACCTTCACGCCAGTGCATTTCTCATCACCCCTTTCTCCCTTCTCCTCTCCATGTCCTAGGTCCTACTGTCCTATGGTTTCTTGATTATTGCTTTTTGGCTCGGGGCCCTATCAGCGGACCACTCGAAGTTCAGCATGAGGCTAAGGTCGAGCTAGAGCCATGCGACGAGACGAAGCGGGAGCGCGCAGGAGGGGGCAAGCATGAGTAGCCGCAGCAGGTGGCGTTCTCACTCCACGGCATGGTCGGGGGCCTGATCCCATGTCCATGGCATGTGCGCTTCCAAGAGCCCTGACATCGCCACAAGTAGCGCCACCAGCGCCCGCGGTGGTAGCAGAGGCACCTCCAAGAGAATATTATATTTCTTTCTCACAACACCATGGTGGTAAGAGGCGCTGATGTTTCTTTGGTTGGCTCGATTGTTTCCATTCATGTTCCTACTGCAGCTACTCCTCCTTTTCCTACTATCAAGAGTGTTAGCGACCAAAATTGGCATGGCTGGTCATACCAGTATGATGGACCGGTTAGGCCAGTCTTGGTGGTTTTTTTTCAAAATGCAAATTTTACCTTACCATCGTGTAGCTCTTGTTGAGATGATCAAAATGCATATATAGAACGTCTGATTTGCAGTTCGGATGAGAGAGTTATGACTTTGGGAAGACTTGACCTAAATCGGACTCGACCGGTCAGACCGGTCCAAGATTTACTGTATGAGTTTCGACCCCTAAGAACAACTCTAGCAGACCCTCTAAACAGCTCCCTATTGAAAGAACCTTTGATATTGCCGGGGGGGGGGGGGGTGAATAGGCGGGTCTGAAATTTTAGACAAAAATTTGCAGCGGAATTAGTAACTTACGGAAACTCTGGAGATTTGTTCGGAATCTCGCAACTTGCGGAGTTTCCGCAGAAATCTGCGGAGTCTCTGGAGATAACAAAATCTTCACACACGCCTATGGAAACCACAATCAAAAGTAGATCGACGAATTACCATACAAGGGTGAGTTGTTTCCAAACTATTTCACTAGATACTTGTAGCTCAAACCTTCTCAAGACATAGATCAAGATAAACCAAGAAAGGAGCTAGCACAAGCAACAAGTAGTGAAATTAACAAATCAAACACAAGTAACACAAGGATTTATTTACTGAAGTTGTTAAGTTCAGAATCTCCGGATAATCTCTGGAGACTTCGGACCCAAATATTGGCCGTTAGGTTCAAAACAGGTCCAAAGACTGCAAAATCTCTAAAATCTCCGGACAAAGTTAGCATTTGTCTTTTCTCAAAAAACTTCAGAATCTCCACAATATTCTTCAGAATCTCCAAAACTTTCGGAGTCTCCGCAAAAATCTTCGGAATCTCCACAGGTCCACCAGATAGCTTAGGTAACCTAAGAGAAAATGCCATAACTTTTTACTCCGGACTACCCATTCCAACTGAAAACAATGTGCAAGACCATAAGATGCATGTGTTGTGACAAGTGTTTCTCATGTTAGCACTTGAAAGGTTAGGTTTGAGCACCGAGACATAAGCAAAGCTATCAATGTTGCATCCCTCTTGATAGTATGGCATTACCTATACTGAAGATCAAATAATGAACGCAATATAAACCTCTTGAGCTTGAATATCTTTACCATGCCGCTTTTCTTCAATATCACACTTTGAGGGTTTGCAAAACTTTCCTTTGCCACTTTCTGGAGCAATATTATTCTTGAGCTAGTTCCTTGAGGATCTTCATCGTATATGATCAATAATCAACTTGACAATCCGCAAGACACCTAAATCCATATGATTCAACAATGTTCGATGCTTAGCAACTTGTGACTATCCATGGCCTTTATTGGTACATTAATGCTAGTACTAACTTACTTCTTCACCCTAGCATGGGTTCATCGGTGCCAAGCCCTTTGCTTGCCCTTCTCCCTCGCTTAGTACCTCGTAGCCAAGTTCTTACTAACCCTTAACCATCTTGCCATCTTAAATCACATGTAGCCTTGCACCACAATATATACTCATTGAAATCCATTTCTTCAACAAATTGATCCATATACCAAATTTGTGATCAAGTAACCAACGATTTTCATTTCTATTGATATAGTAAACTCTTGATCACATTTCTGCCTTTTTGATCAAAATATCAATGCATCATACTCAATGAATTCCATTTACTCAAAAAATCTATCCATACACCAACTTTGTGATCAAGCAACCAAGAATCTTCACTTCTTTTGAAATATTAAGCTCTTAATCACATTTCTTGCTTCTTGATCAAACTATCAATGCTTTATAAATCTTTACTCATTCATACAAGCAAGCCATCATTGAGACCATATAATAGCCATTGCAACTGTGTCTCCTTTGCCTTTTCAATCTGCTTGCCCTTTCTTCAATTTGAGATATTATATGTTTGGTACACTCATTTGCATTGTGATCTATCCAAATCTCATCAAACTCATTAGTTCTTTAATTTTATTGTCATTCAACCACCAAAACCCACAAGGGGGCCTAGATGCACTTTCAATCTCCCCCTTTTCGGTGATTGATGACAACACAATTAAAGTTTACAAATGATTGATAAAAATAAGATTTTGAATCCTATGATATAGCAAATTACCCCTAAGTATGTGCATTGAATCAACTTCATATTTTTGGCTTCAAACGCCAAATGCACATACTAAGTTAGAATGTTGGAACTCTCTCTATATCTTAGCATCTGTGGGGTGAAAAGGTGTTAACATGATAACCGTGATGCACACACCATAAATGAGAAATCTTATTTGCCTCCCCTTTACCCCATAAAATCCACAAGGCATCCCTCCCCCTTACACTTTCTCCAAAAATCTTTCCCCCTTGGCATCAATCTCCAAAAAGGTCTCTGCATCAAGAGGCAGAAATTAGGATGCATAAGTGAATGGAAAGTGAGGTAATGGTTTGGCACATAGTATTTGTCACCTATTTTTTCTATGAAACAAAGTATACAAAGCCTTATATCAAAATTTGAGAAATTAGCATATTTGACTCATACCTCACTTAGATGATATTTTCTTCACAAGACAACACATGTCATTAACACCACAAGAGGTATCAACCAAATATCTAAATAATTCCCTAATCACCACCAAGAGACAAACTCATGGTGTGACTCAAGTTTTTGCATACGCATGCACACACTAGCATGTTAAGGCCTAGATGCACAAAGGTAATACAAGAGTTCATGGCATATACCTTTGCTTTAAGCCTCACATTCTTCATAGAGATTAAAATGTCCATAAGTTACTATTGTTGTTTTGATGGGCTTGGCATACTTTATGTCAAACTTCTTGAATATGTCTTTGAGATACCAATTGAAATAACCAAGATGATGAGGACATCTCTCCTTAGCATACAATGCAAGGACCGATCACTAGAGCATGTGTGCGACAGTTGGATCTCCAGGTATGTTCTAACCTTGTAAATTGTTTTTCAGAATTTACACTTGGTTCCATGCATGTTTTATTGATTAGAAACAATGGAGATGACCAGTAAGGACTTGGAGAAGGCCAAGGAGTCAAGGAGGAGGAGCTAGGACGTCCACACCAAGGAGGAGTCCAGGTCCAACCCGACTTCAACTCCACCTTGGATTCCAGAACCAGACTTCACCAAAATTGACGCCCAGGCCACATACGGTTGGAACCAGAATTTCATAAGGCTTCTAATGGCACTGGTCCCACCTCAAAATTCCTTCTGAGTCGATGGGAATCTTGGAAATAAGTGGACATCCAGAATTTGTCAAGGTGCTGCGTCACCATCTTTTGGGCCGCTGGCCCATGTATCATGTTGGAACCCGTTAGGGTTGCGTCTAGGGGACTTGCACACCCCTAAATCCTTTTTATTCAGTAGCCATCGCCACTTTAGGCTTTGGGTTTTGTTTAGATTCAATCTGTCACCGAACAGTGTCGCTGTTCATCGGTTTGTGAGACCCCATCTCGTAATCAAGTTGTTTGTTTGCATCTCCTGTTCTTGCTTGTGTTCTTGATTGCGCTTGCAGGGATAAGCCTTCGTGGCGAGGTCATTCATGTGACACGGGGGATAACCAATGGAGTAGTGGTGTAGTGATTGTGAGGTTCTGTTCGTTCGGAGCCTTGGATCATCAACGTCGAGTTCTCCGCCAATCAAGTTTACCGTACCTCTCGGAAGATCGGGACTCATCCTCCTATCAAGTGGTATCAGTTATCAGGTTGCTCATGAGGTATACTCATGTGCCTTTAGATTTATTTTTTTTCCGTCCTATAGTCCACAAAAAAGCCACAAAATGTTTTTTACTCTTTCTGACCTGCAACCCTCGCTTAGCCATTTGCACAATTTAGTTTCGGAGTCCGTAGTTTTGAGTTCGTGTCCTAGGTTGAGTTTGGTTGCTGGTTTAGATTTATTTTGGTTCAGTTTTGTTTCTTTCATCTGCTGCCATCAATAAAAAAATCAATCTACAAAAATTTTCCATCCACCGATTCGCATCTGATTCAGTTTCCACCGCAAGAAAACCTAATTCGGAGAGTCTTTAAACGGGCATAACTTTTCGCTCGGAACTCCGAATGAGGTGAATTGTTTTTCTAGAAAGCTCTCAAAAAAGTTGTACATACGATTCCCTAGCTATGCCAGGTATGGTGTCCTCCAAAAATTCAGAAAAAATCAGGAAGGCACTCGATTCGAGTTCCGAAGTTCCAGCACCAGTTTTTCCAAACGCTCCTGAATTTGTGCCGATCAAATCTTTCATCGGTTTGAGCTGATATTTGGTACTGTTCATTCCCTTGTGCCCCTGGTTGAGAAAAAATATCAAAAAAAGCAAAAAAACAAAAATTTGATTACTACTAGTGCTAAAAGACAAAACAGGGATACTTTCTGTTTTTTTATCTCAGCTACTGGATATTTGCTGATACTGCCCTTGTTGTTCATCATCTTTCATCCTTGTTCCTTGCTTGCTGCAACATCTGTTCTAATACATTTTTAGGCCAACAACTAGGTCAAGTTCTTTGGACACTTATTTAGCATTGCTATCTGTTACTAACTTGTGTGCCACATACATATACTGCATTTGAGCCTTCCCAAGCTCTACCTTCTCCCGAGCAGAATAGGTAACCTTTGCAATCACACCCACTCTCTTCATGTTGTCATACCGGTCACCGTTTGCCACCTGCAGTGCTAGTAAGACACTTGTAAGAGCGGGGTAAGACGCATCTTACTGCTTGTTTTCCACTTCCAATTTAGAGAGTGTAGTCGTAGGGTTCACAACCTTTTGCCTTCATTTCTGTTTTGTTCTAACCATGACAGGAAAGGCGCTAATGGATGAGACCTCTCTTTCTACACCTCCGAATGACAATGAGTGCGTGTGCCATATGGAACTCAAAGACATGATGCGGGCGATGATTGATGCTTTCAACAAGTACTAGACCACTACAACAGCCATCTTTCAGAGGATTCATACAAGTGTTGATGGTCTTGCCGCATGGCTGGACGCGGTGGAGGCTCATTTTCCCCACCATGTTGCACCCCCCATCATCCATGCTGCCGGTGGCCTTGCTCACAACGATGCAGAGGATGAGTTCGACGATGACGAGGTTGATGCACAGCAGCACCGTCGCCTTCTACGTCATCGTCAAGGTATGGGAGGTAATGGTAGAAATCATCCTCATGTTCCTGAGCAAGATAATGATCCTTATGCTAAGATTAAGTTTTCTATTCCACCATTTTATGGATCTTATGATGTTGAGACTTACTTGGATTGGGAGATGACAGTAGAACAGAAATTTAGCTCCCATCTTGTTCTTGAGCGTCATAGAGTTACACAAGCCACTAGTGAGTTTAAAGATTTTGCTATCATTTGGTGGAATGAACTTGTTAATGCACGTAATGCCCCATAGACATGGACTGCGTTAAAAAAAGAGATGCGCGCTAGGTTTGTTCCTCCATCATATAGATGTGATCTTCGTAAGAAATTACAACGCTTTGATCAGGGTGACATGTCTGTCCAAGAGTACTACCAAGAGTTGCAGAAAGGTATGCTTCGTTGCGGGGTAGTTGAGGATCAGGAAGACTAGATTGTTAGGTTTTATGGGGGCTTGCGGCGTGAGATCCAGGACATAGTTGATTATAAGGAATATCATTCTATACAATATTTGTTTCAACTTGCTATGTTGGTAGAAAAAGAACTGCAGGGTCACCAACAGCAGCTGTGACACCCTAGGTGTTAAATATAGCAAGCAAATAGGAAGAATGTTTTGTATGTTTTGAATTGTGTGAAATTTGTGTAAAGTTATGAAAATAAGGGTATTTATGTAATTTTACAAAAGTACAAGTTCTTTTATACAAAAAGTTTTGAATTACAAAAGTAACTTTTACTTTTACTAAGGGCTAAAGTGTAAAGTGCTAGTCATCATTACACTGCAGATAAACTTGCAATTAGGCCCTAAACTTAGTGATTTTTATTTGGATTAGGACAAAAAATTTATATTTTTGCATTTGGTTCAATATTTCAAAATAAAACTTCACCCTTTGAGTTTGTGAACTTGAACCCTAATGCAATGTTGTAGGTTTTGAAAAGTTCTACAACTTTACTTTTGACTACTTTTTCATTTGAGCTTTTGTTTGGTGGGAGATTTTAGTTTACAGTGAGGTCCCTGGAATTTTCTATTTTTGCAAACAAGTCCCTCAGACCCCCCTCTCTCTCTTCTTCCTCTGGCGCCCCTGCTGGTCCTCTGCTTCCCCTCTGCTCCGCCGCTCACCGCCGTTCTAGGCCGTCCCCGGCGCCACCTCCTGCTTGGGCGGCTTCCACGTGTCGTCCTCCTCCTTCCCCAACCCTGCTCCCCTCCCCTGTGGCCCCTCCTGGCCGCGCCACGCGCGCACCGCCGCCATGGAGAGCCCCTAGAAGTCCTTCTTTATCTTCACTTCCCCACTTCTGATATTCAGTAGCTCATTCCCGTTCCAATTCACGCCTCACCTCACTTCCCATCCACTCCGAGCTCCCGGAACGCCGCCGCCGCTTTGCCTCTACGCCGGCGAGCCACTGGCCATCGTGGGCAGCTCACCCCAGCCCTCCCTGCACCACTACAACCCCCTGGGGAGCTTCCCCTCACCCCATTGACACTTCCAGGCCACTCCTCGCGGCTGGACCCCCCACCGGAACCACCTCACCGTCGCTACCTCCTCGCCGGTGAGCTTCTATTCCCGTCGAACCCATCCCTCCGCCCCTTCTCCGTCCAATCCAACCACCCCAGTAGCTTTCTCTCCTCCTGCTGCAGCTACTGGACTAGAACTTGGCCGCCTTACTCGCCGGAAAACCCCTCGCCGACAAGCCCCTCCTCGCTGCCGCCTCGGCCGCCGTGGGCATTCCACCTCTGGTCACCCCCTCTTCCTCCCAAGCCCACCCCTGGACGCGCCTTGAGCTCCTGATGCTCGTGGGCCAGTTCTTCTCCACCCCCGACACCACCCCTCGCTAGAATTTGGCCGGCGATGTCCCTGCCCTTCTTCCCCGATGAGCCAGGGACCTATTTTCTTTGATTTGAAAACTTGTAGGGTCTTAGCTGCAAGATTCCAGAGGCCCCCCCCAATTCAAAGCTGTGAACTTCAAAAATATATAGAAAATTGTAGAAAATTTAGTAAAATTCCAAACTAGTTTTGTTTGAATCTTTGAGTTAAATTAGACTACTTTTATATAGGGGTTTTGAGCTGAATATGTCTGGTTTTTGATCTAGGTTAAATAATAGGAAATAGGTGCTTTAATTAGATCTTTTGATCCATAGTTGTGCTGTAGCTGAATTTTGAAACTTAGGTTGTATGTCCCATGTGTAGCTCTGTGTAAAAGTTTCAAGTTCTTTAGTGCTCAATTGCATAGAAATTCAAGTACCTTTGTTGTATGTTGATGAAATGTTTAGATTTTATTTAAGGATGCTTCTGATAGCGTTTGTATCTTAAATTTATACCCTAGCTTCCATTTTGCATGTGTAGTCCATAGTAAAAGTATTAGGATTAGTAGTTGGCTATGCACCAAGTTATGGATTTATGCTTGTTTTCAAAGATAATTCATTGATGCTAGTTCTTGCTTATGAAAAATTATGAAAATATTTTGAGGTGTTTCCCTTAAGTAGTATAACCTGTTCACAAATTTTCAAAATAAGATCTTGTGTATATCTACAGTTATAAATAACTCTTAATCTATTAGTGCTATTTTTGTTTATTTGTGTGGCATAGTTTCTGTGAAGATAAATCTTGATAAATTTATAGTAGCTTATACATAGCTTTATCTGTAGCTGATAAAAGTTTCAACCCTAGTGCTATAGTAGTTTGTTCTGTAAAAATGAAACATGTTCTAGGTGTTAACTGTTTGAAATAATTCTTCTGATTTACTTACTGCATAAAATGTTTTTAAAATTTTAGGGTAATTTTGGTTCTGTTTGTTCTGTTTGTTATAATTTTTGTAGCATCAGATCTTAATCTTAAGATTAGATGCTTATAGTTTATAAACCATATCTATTAGGTTAAAATGAAACCAGCCCTAGTTATTTTATGAATTTAAACATGTTGTTTAGTGTAGTTAACTAGGTTAGTATATACTCGATAAATGACTGTCAGTAGAAGAGTGAATGATATGTTTGATGAGTGAACTATGTTTTCATTGGATTGCAACTTTATCGTGAAATAGAATTAAAGTCTATGCATCTTCTAAACTGCATAGTTTACATCATATGTAGACTCGACACTTCTCGCTGACAGAGATTATCAGATCCTCCCGGAACCCGAAGTGGAAATTTCTGAAGGCCCCGGGAACATCGTCGGAGATTTAACTGAGGCCCCGAACCCGAATTCGGAAGAGTTTATTAACGTCTCTGACCCCAGCCTCACCAGTGAAGGCAAGCCCCGATGCATAACCCAGTATTTCAAATTATTACATTTATGCAATCCTATATATATATATATTATATCTTGCATTAAGTCTAGGAGTTGAAATGGAACCCTGGATGCATTGAGACTAGGAACCTATGTATTGTGCCTGAGTCCTTATCGGGCAGATGCTTTGCTAATAGGACCGGCAGAAGTCGGGTGATTTCCTGTCACTCGCGCGATATAGGAGTTGAATGTTTACTATTCTGCAATCACTATAAGGATGATGGACGGGGTCATGTGCAGTATCATGACTCGGAAGGTTACCCCATCTGTGTTGATAAAAGTTGATAAGGTCGCAATGTGTGGTAGTGGTGGCTAAGCATTTGAAAGTACTAGCCACATGCCGTGAAATATGGTAAAGCGGTAAGCCTAGTAACCAATCGGCCCGAGGAGTGGACATACTTCCCACCACTCGTAATTTGGTTTTTCTCACGCACCGACGTGCGGGAGTACGTTCCGCGCAACGGACAGGGGTACGGTCATGTAGTCACGCTACAGACGTATGTCCTCCACAATTGGTGTACGTACGGTCCTACAGTCGCTTGTGGTGGCCCTGTTCCACGAGTCGGAATGAAAGGCAAATGGTTGCTTCGGAACTATCGTTGGATGTTCCAAGTGTGTGAGTTAGGTTTGCCTTGCAAGGTTTGGAAATTCGATTCAGAATCATCCGTTTCTCGCGGAGATTGAGACTGCTTATTCCTTCTGCCACATAGTATAAGAACAGTAACCATTATGGAATAATCTGGATGGATGTTAATCTCTACCCTATTTGTCTAGTATAGGTGCTTACCTAGAATGGTTAATGAAACTAGAATCTGAAAGCTAACATATGAAAGTTAGCTCATACTCTTTGTTGCTTTTCAGCTGAAATTAATCCCAGAACCATCTCAAGCCTTCATGAGTCTAGTTATATGGCTAAGTATACCATGAAGCGGTTAAGTCTTGCTGAGTATTAGTATACTCAGTCTTGCTAGTCTATTTTTCAGGTATGACCTTTGAAAACCCCATGGATAGTTCCGCATGGCCAACTTCTATTCCGTTTGGCTGGTCCGTGCAGTGAGATCCATCCCCGGCTGGCAATGACCCTCCTGAATGACGCTATGCTTCGGGCTGAGTGTGGTGTCAACCTCCGCGATGTGTGTAGTCACATGTTAATCTTCTTCCGCTGTGAATCTGGACAAGCTGTATAGCTTGTCGTTTTAAACCATATTTGTATAAGTTTATCTTAAGTTTGAAACGGTTTGTAATAATGTTTAATATGTTGTGAATTAAAAGTTAGTGAGCTGTTGTGTGGTTGTAAACTCACCTTCGTGCAAGGTAAACCTGCTTCGATCCTGTTGAACCGTGGTTGTATCGGGCGGAGACCCGACAGACCAATGAGTTGTTCCGTTTGAAGTGCGTTGAGTTAATATCTGCTGTATAGCGATGACTAGCACACTTGAGCCAGAATAATTCATGCGGTTCTGCCACAGCAGCGGCAGAACAACACCACGCCACTGCAGCTTCTGGCGCCAGCCAAAGCGGTGCCCTCCTCTAGCTTACGTGCGGCCACACCTCCCTCCATCGGCGTTATACGCAGCACCGCACCTTCAACATCAAAGGGACAAGACAGCAGCAAGTCACAGATGCCTCCTGGTGTTGCAGCAAAGGCTAACACTTCCACTGGTCGCACATCCGACATCAAGTGCCACCTCTACCAGGGATTTGGCCATATGCAGCGAGATTGCCCTAGCAAACGGACCATCATTGCTACTGCTGACGATGGGTATGTTAGTGCTTCTAATATTGAAGATGAAAATATTATTGCAGCTAATATTTCAGGTTCCGATGATGGTGCTGAAGAGGTTCTTGGTACATCTGTGACCAACAACTACAGGACCTTAATTGTGCACCGAGCTTTGAGCGCCACGGTGGGACAGGATGACAAACGCCAACGTCACAACCTTTTCAACATGTTTCTTGTCGTCAAGGACTGCCGTGTGCATACAATCATTGATGGTGGTAGCTACAACAATTTGGTGAATGTTGAGGTGGTTAAGAAGCTTGGCTTGACCACGCGGGAGCATCCACATTCTTATCACATTCAATGGTTTAACAACAACGGTAAGATAAAGGTAACAAAAATAGCAAGGATACATTTTTCAATTGGATCTTACAATGACTTTGCTGATTTTGATGTGGTGCTAATGGATGCTTGGTCTCTTTTGTTGGGACGTCTTTGGGAGTTTGATACTAATGCTATTCACTATGGTAGATCTAATAAGTATACTCTCATGCATAAGGGCAAGAAAATTGCATTGCTGCCAATGACTCCCACTGAAATTGTGCAATTTGAGAATGAGAAAAAGAATAATGCTAAACAAAAGGGTGTTTTCAATTCTAAAAACCAGCAATCTATTAAGTTAAACAATCCTGTTTTGTTTGCAACTAAATCTGATCTTGATGAGTTATCTGCCTCTACTGGACCTTGCTATGCTTTAGTGTGCAAACATGCTTTATATTCCATTGAGGTCGCGTCCATTGCTTTGCCACCTGCTGTTGCTAGCCTTTTGCAGGAGTATATGGATGTCTTTCCGTCGGAGCTACCCCCTGGATTACCTCCTGTGCGAGGCATTGAGCACAAGATTGATTTGATTCTAGGGGCGAGCTTGGCAAATCGTGCCGCCTATAGGACCAACTCCGACGAGACTAAGCAAATTCAGCGACAAGTCCAAGACCTTCTGGACCGCAGGTAAATTTGTGAGAGCCTTAGTCCTTGTTCTGTTCCTGTTCTTTTGGTTCCTAAGAAAGATGGCACTTGGTGCATGTGTTTTGATTATCGAGCCATCAATAACATTACCATTCGATATCGCTATCCTATTCCTAGTTTGGATTATATGCTTGATGAGTTGAGTGGTTCTGTTATTTTCTCCAAGATTGATTTACATAGTGGATATTATCAGATTCGTATGGGTTTAGGGGATGAATGGAAAACTTCCTTTTAAACTAAGTTCGGTATTTATGAATGGTTAGTCATGCCTTTTGGTTTAACTAATGCGCCCAGCACTTTCATAAGATTGATGAACGAGGTTTTACGTGCTTTCATTGGTAAATTTGTGGTGGTTTATTTTGATGATATCCTTATTTACAGCAAGTCATATGATGCACATCTTGAACATTTGCGTGTTGTTTTTAATGTCTTGCGTGATGCACGTTTATTTGGTAACCTTGAGAAGTGCACCTTTTGCACCGATCATGTATCTTTTCTTGGTTATGTTGTTACATCGTAGGACATTGAGGTGGACAAGGCAAAGATTGTTGCCATCACAAGCTGGCCACTTCCGACTACGATCACGCAGGTTCGAAGTTTTCTTGGTCTTCCAGGTTTTTACCAGCGTTTCGTGCGGGATTTCAGCACCATTGCAGCACCTCTCCACAGGTTGACAAAGAACGGAGTGCCATTTCAATGGGGACCAGCACAACAACAAGCTTTTGGTGCTCTCAAATCGAAGCTCACACAAGCACCATTGCTTCAACTTCCTAATTTTGAGAAGACCTTCGAGCTTGAGTGTGATGCAAGCGAGATTGGCATTGGAGGAGTGCTCATACAAGTAGGTAAACCTGTTGCTTTCTTCAGTGAAAAATTGCATGGTCCTTCGCTGAATTATTCTACATATGACAAAGAACTTTATGCTTTAGTGCGAGTCTTACAAACTTGGCAACATTACCTATGGTCTAAAGAATCTGTCATACATTCGGATCATAAATTTTTGAAGTACCTTAAAGGGCAAGCTAATCTGAACAAACATCATGCTAAATGGATTGAGTTTATAGAGTGATTTCCTTACATCATTAAACATAAGAAAGGGAAAGACAATATAATTGCCGATGCTTTATCTAGATGTTATACCATGCTGTCCCAACTTTCTCATAAAATCTTTGGTTTAGAGACCATAAAGGGATTATATGCTACTGATTTGGACTTTAAAGATGCTTTTGAAAATTGTAGAGAGGGAAGACCGTGGCAAAAATTTCTGCTGCGTGAAGATCTTCTCTACCGCGCTAACAAGCTGTGTGTTCCAGCTAGCTTCGTTCGTCTTTTGCTGTTGCAGGAAGCACATGGCGGTGGTTTGATGGGACATTTTGGTGTTAAAAAGATGGAGGACGTGCTGGCCGCTCACTTCTTTTGGCCACGGATGCGGCATGATGTGGAGCGCTACGTCTCGCGTTGCACTACATGCAACAAAGCTAAGTCTCGACTTAATCCACATGGTCTTTATATGCCTCTTCCTGTTCCTCGTGCACCATGGGAGGATATTTCTATGGACTTTGTTTTAGGATTGCCTAGAACAAAGAGGGGGAGGGATAGTGTCTTTGTGGTTGTTGATCGTTTCTCTAAAATGGCATTTTATACTCTGTCACAAGACCGACAATGCTTCACATGTTGCTGATTTATTCTTTAATGAGGTTGTGCGTTTGCATGGTGTACAAATACTATTGTTTCTGATAGGGATGCTAAGTTTTTGAGCCATTTTTGGAGAACTTTATGGTATAAATTGGGAACAAAGTTGCTATTTTCTACTACTTGTCATCCACAAACTGATTGGCAAACGGAGGTAGCTAATCGTATCATGTCTACTATGTTGCGGGCTGTTTTGAAAGATAATTTGAGGTCGTGGGAGGAGTGTTTGCCATATATTGAGTTTGCTTATAATAGATCTATTCACTCTACAACCAAGTTAAGTCCGTTTATGATAGTATATGGTTTCAATCCTCGTGCTCCAGTTGATTTGCTACCTTTACTTGCTACCTTTACCACCTTCTGAAATTTTGAACTTAGATGCTACACAATGTTCTGAATTTATTTGTAAGTTGCATGAAACTACTAAGTTGCAAATTGAAAAAAATGAATGAAAGGTATCGAATTGCTGCTAGTAAAGGTAGGAAGGAGGTAAAATTGGAACCTGGTGATTTGGTGTGGGTTCATTTGAGAAAAGATAGGTTCCGGATTTGAGGAAGTCCAAGCTCATGCCACGTGCCGCTGGACCTTTTAAGGTTCTTGAGAAGATAAATGACAATGCATATAAACTTGAGTTTGGGGTTATTCCCACATTTAATATTTTAGATTTGAAGCCATACTTAGGTGAGGAAGATGAGCTTGAGTCAAGGATGACTCCAATTCAAGAGGGGGAGGATGATGAGGACATCTCTCCTTTTCATACAATGCAAGGACCGATCACTAGAGCACGTGGGCGACAGTTGGATTTCCAGGTACGTTCTAACCTTGTCAATTGTTTTTCAAAACTTACACTTGGTTCCATGCATATTTTATTGATTAGGAACAATGGAGAGGACCAGCAAGGACTTGGAGAAGGTGAAGGAGTCAAGGAGGAGGAGCTAGGACGTCCACACCAAGGAGGAGTCCAGGTCCAACTCGACTTCGACTCCACCTCAGATTCCAGAACCAGACTTCACCAAAATTGACGCCCAGGCCACATGCGGAATCGGATTTGGACGTTCTATATATGGTTGGAACCAGAATTTCATAAGGCTTCCAATGGCACTAAGTCGATAGGAATCTTGGAAACAAGTGGACAATCAGAATCTGTTAGGGTGCTGCGTCACCATCTTTTGGACCGCTGGCCCGTGTATCGTGTTGGAGCCCATTAGGGTTGTGTCCAAGGGACTTGCACACCCCTAACTCCGTTCTATTCAGTAGCCATCACCACTTTAGGATTTGGGTTTTGCTTAGATTCAATTTGTTAACGAACAGTGTCGCTGTTCATCGGTTTGTGAGACCCCATCTCGTAATCAAGTTGTTTGCTTGCATCTCCTATTCTTGCTTGTGTTCTTGATTGCACTTGTAGGGATAAGCCTTCGTGGCGAGGTCATTCATGTGACATGGGTGATAAGCAACGGAGCAGTGGTGTAGTAATTGCGAGGTTCTATTCGTTCGGAGCCTTGGATCATCGACGTCAAGTTCTCCGCCAATCAAGTTTACCGTACCTCTCGGAAGATTGGGACTCATCCTCCTATCACAAGATTTCAATTGAGAGGACCTTGACTAAGGTACTTGGTTTGACACATGAGCATGTATATCTTGAGTTGCTTGATTTGAATCCAATAAGAAACTTCAACTCTCCCATCATCGACATTTCAAGCCCTTTTCATCACGATCCTTCTAAACTAATGTTCTAGGAGCTTCTTGATCAGTTTCTCTGAAGTTCCCGGAGATTTGTCCAGAGTCTCCGGAAATTGCGGAGTCTGTGCAAATTTGTCCGGAGTCTCCGGAGGTTGCAGCAGCAATGGTCTTTGCCCCACCTTTTCAAGCTTCTTGATCATCTCTTTCTTGAGGCCTGATTTCCCTAATTGCTAGTTCTTGTTTTCACCATCTTAATGCACTCAGAAAGACAAGAAATAGCATCAATAGCACAAGCTAGAGTTTCACACATATAGTGACCATTTGGATTTGGTTGGCATGTGGATCACTAGAGCGTGAAACCTCATAACATAGATTAAGTCCCCCCCCAACCTTGATAGTGCATACACATATATGTGGAAGGAAAACACATATACACTTTTGGTCAATCAAGTCCAATAAGGGAATTTAAGCTATATTATGGAGAATAGCTATATAAGCAATAAATTTTGATCCAATTGAAAAGATAGACATCATTACCAAATTGGACCAAATGGAGGTAGCGTACCCTTGAGAAAATTCATTCTCACCAAGAGACTACATATATGATCACTAGAAGAAATAGTTAGTCTCAAAGACACAAGATATAGGATAGGGCTCCCCCGTGATATGTGCAGCAAGTACTTGAATTACTTGTTGCTCACACTTGGTTTAATTAAGAATTTTAAGGAAGTCCACCATATAGTTTGGTCAAGGCATAAGAAATTTGCAACAATGGAAATTGTGCCCACGAATATGTACTACCACCAAGGTAGGTAGATTACCACACAAAATTATATTGAATTGACAACCAACTCATCAATGGCTTAAATAAGTGAAGTTCAATTAATTTGAATGAGAATGGCTCCCACTTGATGTATTATGGTGAATTTGAGCTCTTGCGACCACCCAAGATCCATATTATGTTCCCAGTTCTTCCTTTACCTAGAGCAACTCACAAAGATGCCAAAAGGTAAAATTCATAACATTTGCAAATTATGAACTAGGATTTACCACCATTGTTGAATTGATCATGGATTTCCACAATGGAGAATTAACAATGAATTCCATTCTTTAGTTCCTTCCATTCTCCAACTCACTCAAGGTCCAAGAGCCAAAAAGAGTGGAACCTCCCGGAATAATCCTAGATCCTCCAAAAGCCCTTGGGAACCATTCAACATCCTTTGATATATTCTTTTCTCCAACAAGTGAGACTATGCAACATAAACTTGAAAGAAACCATTAGTCCCACAAGATACAGGCTAAACTCTCCCTCAAAGTATGCATAAAAGAACACACAAAGTCTATTCATACACTCACAAAAGGAGGTCAAGGAGAAGTTTGTACTATATCTTGGTTCAAGAAAGCAAGCCATTCAAAAGAAAGAAATAAGTATTAGAGAGTAAAGCATGCACATAAGGACCCCAAACTTCTCAACAAAGGAGTCAAATGATTTTGTCCTTTTTCTTCCTTATTACTTGATTTTCATGAAACTTTTGCTCCCTCTTGATCCATTATTATCTCTTCTTCTTCTTTTCATTTGATTCAACCAAGAGAGCTTGTTCTTCTTTCAACTTTACTTGCTTCGGTCCCAATTATAGTCTCAATTGATATGATACTGTGGTAGAACCACCCGAATTAATCCGGCTCAAGTGCACTAACCAACATCCATAAAGGCGAAACAGCTACCATGCACTTCAAACGGAGTAATCCGACAGTCTGTCGGGTAATTCCCAATGCGACCACTAAAAATTTCGATTGAAACAAAGCGTACACTTAACTCGCACGAAGGCAAGTCCAAAGATTACAACATTCCATAGCTTTTACCTCTCAAGTCTGACAATTATTTATTACAAGCCGAGTTCAGAAAACAAGTACTTTACAGCTCAAACATAAAAACTTTATTCAGAGTTTAAAAGCAGTGGAAAGAAAACATGATCATCTATCGTCGATTCGGGTACCATGATGAAGCCCGTACATGGCATCACTCAGCAGAGTTGTCATTGGCCGGGGACGGATCCTACTCCACGGACCAACCAGGCGCCAAGGTACAAGGCCAAGTCAAACCAGCTATCATTTCTTCAAAAGACGCACCTAAAAATGATGCCACAAGCAACGCTGAGTATACTAATACTCAGCAAGGCTTACCCGACTATTGGTATGTAAATAACCGACTCCTAAGCATGCATGGCTCTAAGTCTCTAGGTTTTCTTTTTGCTGAAAAGTAACAAAGAGTAGGTCCTTAATTTCACATTTTAGCTTTCAATATTATAGTTCATTTAACCATTCCAAGTGCGCATCTATCTCTAACCAAACATGGTGGAAGACAATTAATCATCCAACAAGCTTGAGCATAGCCATGGTTCCTCTTGTTACTCAATGTGGCGGAAGTATTAAGCAGTCTCAATTACCGCGAGAACTAGATAATTCGAATCGAATTTCTTAACCTTGCAAGGCAAACCTAACACACACGCTTGGAGTACCGAAGCGTCACCCCAAGTGACTTTTCCCTTTCTTTCCGGGTTGTGAATCAGGGTCACCCTCCCCGACTATAGAGCCACGCTCTGCACTCGCATGTGTATATGCATCTGAACTTCATTTAAGTAAGGTGAAAGTAAAGTCCACTTGCCGGGCCAATCACGTACTTAAGCTTATCCAGTACTATATTTTCGACATGTGGTTAGTACGTTCAAACGCTTAACCGCCACTACCACACACTACGGCCTTAGCATTTTTCTCTACTCAAACGGGGCCTCAACCATGAGCATCGTGCCACAGCCCCGCCCGTTGATCTTATAGTTGCAGTATGTGGTAAAATATTCAACTCCTATAATTCTCGTGAGTGACAGGAAATCACCCAACTTTTACCGAACCTATTAGTAGAGCATCTACTCAAACTCCAGTTCTAGTATTCATTATATTGGTGCCTAGGATCATGCAGCTAGGGTTCTAATCAACTCCTATGAACTTAAATGCACTGGTAAAAAGGAACAGTAGTTGAATCAATTTGAAATACCGGGATCATGCACCGGGGCTTGCCTTCTTGGGTAGGGTTAGTCAGCTGATCTTCCGAACTTTGGTTTGGGTCTTCGATGACTTCAGTCACGTTTACTTGAGCTTCATGGGATTCATTCCCGGGTTTTGGCACCAGGGTGTACGTTCCGTCGGTGAGTTCGGTCGTTTCTATATGGAGGCAAACATGTTGGAGTTATTGAGTGGACAAGTTTTATCATTTCCTTCACGATAAAGTTGTAATCCAAGAAAACATAGATTTTGTTGTGAAGTTTCTTAGTTAAGATAACTTGGGCAATCATTTATAGAATATACCTTAACTTAGTTATATTCATGAAGTGATTTGGAGTCATTTATCAATTTTGCTCTTCAGCTTATATATATCTATTTGATTTCTAATAAACCTTACTCTTAGGACAAGTTTCTAATGCTAGGATTTTGATACAAGGTACATTTCACTGTTCTAAAGCTACTGTGTAAAGATCATAGCTAAACAGTATATGAACTCTACACAGAAAATAATCTAACTATTTACTGCAGAAACAAACTTTCATTTTTTACAGGACAAAGTATAGAAGTATTGGGTCTCAAACTTTTACTAAACAAAGTTGCATGAGTAGGCTACTGTAAATTTTGTAGATTTTTCCTATGCAAGAATCAGAGGCAAAAATTCTAGTTTAACTGGATCTATACCCAACATGAATAAATTTTACAGAGAGTTCTATTCAGTCACTCTCAAACCTTTTCCCTAGCATCAAAACTTTAAGGGGGTACTCATGTAGAAAATTACAATTTTTCTAGTACAGAAACTATAGGTTTGGATTTTGTTTAGCTAAACAAGGAATAAAAGATTTAGCAAGTTCTACCGAAGAATTCGAGTTCAAGTTTTTACTATAGCTTCTACCTACTAGTACCAGTGTGTCATAAGAATTGTAGCTCAAAAAAAAGTACTACAATAGTAAGAATAAAAATGCAACACTTGGATCTAGCATATAAAAAAAGGTGCTCAAAACATCTAGTTGTGATTGGATTCAGTGCATGAATTTTTTAAGAAAGACTATACTCTTAGTACAGAAGCTACCATCCAAATCTCATGCATAGTTCTTTCCTAAAACTCTTGGAACAACTAAAAGACATTTAAACTTGATTTAAATCTACAGCTAAAGTTATGTGGAAATAGTCCAAGATATTTTGACAAAGTTGTAGACCTTAACTTAAGGAGTCCAGAACATCTTAGCTTATATTTTTAGGATTTTTCTGTGAATTGTTTTGCATTTTCAAAGTTCATAGATTGGTTTTTAAAATTCTAGTTTCTGGTTTACCAATGAGTCCCTATGATTTTACAGAAATCTCCCTGGAAATATAGAAATTGAAGCAAATGGGTCCTTTGTGCAGGGGAACGGCGGTGGCCGACCAAATTCCGGCGACTAGGGTCGCCGGCGGTGAGGGGCGAGGGTGTGAGAGGCAAGAGGGGACCAAACCACACCTGATTGTGGCCTTGGGTGGGGAAGTGGTGGACCGAGGTGGCTTGTCGGTGTGGCACAGAGCTGGCGGTGGTTGCGGGTGGTGGTGGCGGCGCTCCGGTGAGGGAGAGGGCGCGGGGACCGGCTGTGCAGCTTTGGTGTTAGGCGGAGAAGGTGATAGGACAGTTGGTTCGGGCAATGTGGTGGCAGAGCAGCGCGTCCACACGCGGGTGGTGGCTCACCGGAGTTGGGGTTGGGGCGGTGAGCTCAGGAGCCTCGGGTGGGGCTTTTATAGGCGCGAGAGGGAAGGATGGCGGCATGGGCATGAACTGCTGGGGGAGGTGCGACCAGGGGGTCCAAATCCAAGGGCGCAGCTGCCTCGCTGTCGCCGGCGAGGCTCCCTGAGGGGGAGAGCGGGATTTTTTGGGCCAGTAGGGGATCTCCAAGGTGCTGGCGGGCCCACATGGCCTGGCAGGCTCGGTTGCCCCGGGGTGCGCCGGCCAGTTGGCCTGCCGGTGATGGGACAGGGCAGAGGGAGGAGAGAGGAGGGAGAAGGTGAGGGACTTAAGTGCAAAAAGCAAAAATAGTAGGGGGCTAGGTGAAAAGGGAGCTAAATATGATTCTTCCCAAGGTCAAGTCAAAAACATTTGAATACCATTTTTGCTCAACCTTTTCAAGATATACATTTTCTCTTTGATGACTCTGTTCATTTGAGCAATGCATAAAAAGTTATTTTGAATTTCCAAAAACTAGTATTTAAATGACATGTTATTTCATGTGAATTTTTACACTTTTAGCCATTGAGTTCAACTAGACTTTTGTTGCTCTTGTTATGACAGATGTGCCATTAAATTTTTAGGGTCATTTGTGATCACTTTAAAAGTTACAAGGGTTTGTTTGGAAGGGTTCACATGTATATGCATATATGCATATGCAGGTAGATTTTGATAAGTTATTTTATACTTTTCTTGCTCGTTTATGCCTGATTTCATGTTCTGGATCTTCGTTTAGCCATTTAGACACCCAGGGTGTCACAGATACCAATAGAATATCAAACCAATTGAGAAGAAACACGCTTGAAGGGACCATAAGTCATATGAAATAATTTTGAATCCATTTTGTAAGCCCTTGGAAGAACCTCAACTATTTCTTTATTTACTTCCCATGAGACTAAACGTAAAGATCACTTGAAAACAAGTTAGTCTCACAAACGCAAAACATACGATGAGCACCACCTAAATGTGTGTGTCCAAGTATTTGAATTTCAGAGATATGCACGAGTTCATTTAAGACTCAAGAGGAGCATATCCTTTGGTTAAGGCACAAACAGATTTTGCAAAAAATAAAACTTGTGGTAAGAAATATTCACAACCATAATATCATGTAGAATGTTTATTAGATGAGAATGATGCCCTTGCAATCTGCATATGTTAGTTGTTGTTGTGGGGAAATTTCTTGAATGAGAATGATGAATGAATCCACTAGAATTGAGTTTGATTCTTCATACTTGTATCTTGGCATTGATTTGTATCTTCATATGTGAGCCAAGTAATAAAAAACGCTCAAGTCAACTCATCATATACATATATAGCCATAGAATAATTCCCTCTTGACTTGCTTGGTTTCAAATTCAAAAATGAAGCCCAATTCAATGATCTAGCTTGTAGTGGGAGACCCATTTGATATCAATCAAATTTCTCATTTAGTCTTCCCACCAATAACCAAAATTCAATATTTTTCAAGTGTAGTGAATTCTTCTTACATGGATACCACCCAATCGAGATCCTTAAGTTTTTCTTTTACCCTAAGTGACTAGACAAGACACAAGAGAGTAAAATTAAAAAATATGAACTTGAGATAGTAATTACCATTCTTTGATTATCTCCACAAATATTGTTGATGGAGTGGTGCCTCGAATTTCTAGACAAGCTCTTTGATGAGGCACAAGTGGATGTGATTCAACTTCAATCCATCTTGGATACTCTAAACATTTGAGAAGTATTTGATTTTTCATTGCTTCCTCTACGTGGTTAGTCTTCATAGAACATATAGATAAATAATCATAGACCAAAGCAACATGTAGAGGAGTTTGGATATCCTTACTAACAACACCGATGATTTGGTCAATGCGATATTTGGCACTAGTTGAATGAGCTTCCACCAAGGATTAGAAGTTTCATATATGAACTTTCCATCAAAGATTGAGAAATCTAATATATGCATTTTCTAGCATCTCGATGAGTATGAAATACCAAATATCAACAAGTATGTGATTCATCCAAATTTCCAATCTTGTTAGCCATTGCCATGTATTTACCATCTACACAAGGCTAGGGGCTAGATATTCCAATTGAAGTACTTGTTTCCGAGATGACATTGATCCTTGAAGTTGAAGAATGATATCCATACTTGGCACCCTTTCCACGCATGATGAGAAATACAAATTGAAAGGATCTTGACATAAGATGTGAAATATATTTCATCTCAAGTGAGCCAAGTATTCAATGCATCTCCAAGTACCATTTAACCAATTTAAGCACTTGGTGGTACCCAATCCATGTTGGGTCCTTGAAGGTAATTCACAAGATACTTAGGCAACCAAATGGCCTTTGTTCTACCATAAGATGAATGAGTCAGGCGCATGAGTTGAGCGAGGAACACGTGAAGAGTTAATCCAGCTGTAGGTATCTCGGAGGGGAGATTTTATTGCCGTGCGATCGCGTACGCGCTAGGTTTCATCCAGCTGTCTTTCATCCGGAGAGGTTTCATCGGTTGCAGGCGTACAGTGAGACTCCAGTCGGTTTTGTGCGTGTGCTCTCTCGACCGGCGAAATTCAAATCCTACAGTCGGTTTCGAGCGAGTCATTTTTTCGCAAAATTTTTGAACCGCATCCCATTATGCATTTTGGAATATTTACAAATGTTTTTTTATGCCAATATGATTAATGATGAACGTTGAAGACATCATACTGTTTTATATACTTTAGAAATTGAAATAGGGGATTGCTATATCTCAATTCTCACACGATGACACGAGTGTTTGAGTGACATGGTCGATAAGATTTGTACCAAAATTTTTAACGAAATATAAAGACAGAATAACCATTTCAGTCTTCAAACTTATCCATCTGGCTCAATTTATTTCTCCGTCCTATGTGGCATGTCATATTGGCACGCCTCATCACATCTAGTCAGCTATGGTTCATAAAAAAAGTAGTCAGCACTTCTATAAATTTGGTCATTATAAAAGTTTCAACTTGACGAAACTAAAATAACGCACAATTTTAAGAAAAAGAGTTGATCCTAAACATACACGCATAAAAGTTCCTTTTCTAAAAAAACATGTAGATAGAAGCTAAAGTTTTGTTGTGTTGTCTTTACCTGTGTGTAGACGAATATGTGTCGCTTCTAAAAAATATGAACACTTGGATGCTGACATGACATGCCAAGATGGCAAGATACGTAGGATGAAGGACTAAATTGAGCTGCATGGAAAATTTTGAGAACTAAAATGTTTATTTTGGAAGTTTCGGGATGAAGTTGACCCTAGGTTGTTGGTTGAAAGTTCAGGGACGAAATGCTATTATTCGAAATATAAACGGGTATATGAGGTAAGAATGTGTGTCTTATGGTCTTGTAACACCTATCTTCTCTGTAACTTAAAGTTGTACTCCCTCCATTTCGAATTGTAGGTTGTTTTGGTAAATCTAGATACATAATTTTTACTATGTATTTAGACACAATGATTATCTAGATGCATAGCAAAATTCATATATCTAGATTTGACAAAATGACCTACATTTTAGAATGGAGGGAGTATTTTAATTCTAGTTACCTCACAGTGTCACACATGGATTACAATTAGTGTAATTTAATGTAACATGCCATAAATATTTAGGATCCCAAAATAACAGATGAGATTATTTTTATCACCACAGAGTTTGATCAAATCTGAGGTCGAATCTCAAAATTAAATGGCTAAAGAGATCAAGCATATACTCAGGTGTTTTACAGACACTTCTATAATATTTATTCCCAACATTTCTCTTCGCAAATTATGTTTACATAAGTGGTTTATTATTACTACACATTAATACTGAAGCAAGAAGCTTATAATATAAAGTGAAAAGTCCAATTTCCTCCCTCAAATTTCCCAATTATTCTAATTTTCAATCTTCAATTACAAAATAGGATAATAGAGGCCATCCAACTGTCAAAGGATAAAATTGAACTTTCGGGTGGTTTCAATGGTGGTTTTATCTTTTTTTAAAAAAATAAAAATTTATGATTAGACCTAACAAATTAAAACTAATTTATTTTAAAGCAGAAAAATATGAAACTACTACCATTGTTTTTAAAAAATGTAACCTATCTTGGTGCTCTATATGATTCTAATTTATTCAAGAAATTAATACAAGCAAACAAGTACTAGAAATATAAGATATGAAAAGTGGATCCAAATAACTAACAATTAGATAGGTTACATTTTAGGAAAATATTGGTACATGTTTCATATTTTCTGATTTAAAATAAATTACTTATGAATTTTTTTAATTTAAACTTAATTAGTTTCATTTTTCACAAAATGAAAAATCACATTTAAAACCACTCAATAGACCAAATTTGACTATTTTCAAGAGTGGATGACCCTTATTATCTGGTTTTGTAGTTGAACATTGAAAATCATACTTTTATGATAGGTCGAGTGTGTAAACTGGATTTTTCCCAATTATAAATGGTTCCACATATAAATCTTATTTATTTTATTTGCTAGATCTATACCCATGCATTGCTACGGGATAAATAAATATAAGTATCAAAATCCATCATACCCTGAAATCGCAATTAAATTCAAGAAGCACCAACTTTAACCCTATGCTATGCTACTGAAGAACTGAAATTGGTTCGCTGTAGTGAAGTATAGTCGAGCATATTGGCTAAGCATTGACTTAATTACCATATTGTCTCACCCTAGCGGCACAAAATCCGTATCACACTGTCTGCTCCAATTTTCTAATGAAACATAGGCAATGCGTCTTGTTTTCTTTTTTCTTTTTTTTGGTTATAGGTTGAGATCTTATTATGAACTATAGTTTAATTCTATTATCATGGGCTTGATGGAGATGTTCTGCCAACTATAATGCAATTTTCTTATGTCCTCAACCCACCAAATAATCGATACTCTTTGAATTGTGGCTTTGCCACATAGCTCAGCCAGTCAATTTCAAACTATTAGAACATATATTACACATTTTCAAGTAGCTAAGAAAACGGCTCCCAGAATGAAGATAATACTTTAATACTCACCAGTACCTTGCGATCGTTATGATTTTAAGCTGTTTACATTCTCTATTATTGCATGGGGTGCTATGGACAACAAGGAATAAGATGTCTATCGACAAGTGTTGGATTGATCTCCTTAAGCCCACTCGGTCCCCAACGGGCCCGATGGGCCTCCTCTCACCCGCGCCCTGATCGGGGGCGTTCCAGTCCGTTCGTAGCTGGTGGGCCCCCGTCACACTACGCTATAAAGAGAAGGTGGGGGCTAGCGGCACACGATACGAGGATCACCGCCGCCGCCACCCCACCGACAGTTCTAAACCCTAGCCGATCTAGTGGAAGTGCAGTAGCGGCAGGAAGACTCACCCACGGCCATCATCGACACCGCCGCCTGGTCCCCGCATTTCCCCGTGGTGACCCGAAGGACGCCGAGACCTCCACCGAGCTGTGATCACCTCAAGCATCACCACCACCTAAAGCGATGGCTGGATCATCTGCCGCTCCCGCGATGCAGGGACACGATGGTATGATTACCAGTGCCCCGTCTCCTCTCTCCCTCTCTCTATCTCTAATTATTTAGATCTACATGACTTCACTCGATCCTTTTCATGCGATAGTCGATCCACGGATTTAACAGTGGTATCAGACGCCTAATCCTACTCGTGCTGATTAGATATTGGGAAAACCCACAGAAACCCACAGAACAGAGCCCACAGAAACCCTAACCCTAGCCAAACAGAAAAGGGGACGCCGGCACGTCGACCCGACCTCGCGAGGCCATGGGCCGAGTGCGGATAGGGGCCGCGCGAGCCGCCGACGTGCCGCTCGCTGCGCTGGATCTGGGCACCACGGTGATGCCGCTCGACGGTGGTGCGCTCACCTTGCAGTGGACGCGCGTGCCGGCAAGGGGGCTCACCGTGGCGCCGGTACACCGCCGGTCGCCGCTGCTCTCGCTCGCTCGGGTGGAGAAGATGGAGGCGCTGGAAAGGAGAATGAGCTAGGGTTAACGCGAGCGGTCGTCGCCGGGGTTTTTGATCGGCCGAAAAGAACGCACGGCCGTTCATCTCTGTTCGACGGTCGAGATCGACCCGTGCCTCACGGGCTTCTTTCGGCCCAGGCGGGATGGCACTTTCGCGGCCCGGGCCCAAGTTGTTTTGCGCGTTGCCGCAAGCGCACGCGCGGGCTCGCAGGCCGGCCCCTAACGGGCCATTGCGGCGAGCCGCCACACGTGTGCGGGCCAGTTTTCCCGCTGGGCCACCGCGCACAGGGAAGGCCGGGCAGGCTGAATTCAAGGGAAGCACAGTGAATCGTTTTTCCTTTTTTAGAAGCCCTTTTTTAATAGAATTTCAATGAATTTGATGCATTTCCAATTCAAATTTGATTGAACTTTGATGGAATGCTTCTCAAAGATTAAATTAGACATAATTTTGATAGAATTTATTTTTTCTGCTGCAAAGATTAAATAGATTAATTTTCTATTGATTGCTTGTCTTGTTATTTAAATTTGAACCAATGGGAGAATTTAAAATTTCAAGACAAATAGATTATTTTGAATTGTAATATTGTTATTTTCTGACCAACATTGACAACGAAAATATTGCAATTATTATGCTATTATCTTTTTGATAGATATTTTTTATGTATTAATTCTAATTCTGCCCAACGGTGTTTTAGACTTAATACAAAAAATTATTGCATGTTTTAAATTCTGACCAACGTTGATTTTAAAATATGCAACAATATATTCCAATTTATTTTCATGTTCTCACCACTCAAGAATATTTTTCAAGAGGGTTATCAATGATGTTTTTCATCAATGATATTCCTATCTTAAAGGGAGAAAATTACCATGAATAGTACAGAAAACTAGATCTGTATTTCATTATTGGTGAACTGGATTGGGTCCTAGCTACACCAACTCCCACAGAGCCTGTGATTCCTCTGAGAGAGGACACAAACACATATGCTTTTTGGAAGTAAACAGAGCTTTCTTATAAGAAAGCAAAAGCAGATTATGAGAAGCTTTATGCTAAATAGTTCCCTGCCAACAAGAAATGCTTGGCAGTGGTAAAGAACACTATTGAGCCTGCAATTATGGGCTCAATACCAGATTGTGCCGCTGTCACAGAGTATCTTGAGAAGTTAAAGAACCAGTACACTGGTCCTTCAAAGACTTATGCTACCCAGTTGATCAAACAACTGGTTTCAGAAAGATACAATGGTGGTGGCATCAGAGAACACATTCATCGTATGGTCAACCAGAACAACAAGCTTAAATCATTGGACCTTGCCTTCAAGGAGGATCACATTATCTCATTGCCTAAAGAGTTTGACACTTTTGTTGTCAACTATAACACCCAACCACACACTTGGGATGTAGAAAAGACCATTGCGATGTGTGTCCAGGAGGAGGAGAGGATAAAGTCCGCCAACAGCGGATCTCTCAACTATATGAACAGGAAAAGGAATGCCAACTTCAAAGGCAATTTTTCTTCTTCCTCCTCTAAAGGAAAAGGCTCTCATCAGCTTTAACACAGACCTCAAGAAGGATAGGTTCTAGTAGAGAAGGACCAGTGTCTCTACTGCAAAGAAAGGGGACATTATAAGAAAAACTGTCACAAGTACTTAAAGATGATTATGGAAAAGAAAGGTGAGAACATTATTTCGTTTGTAAATGAATCCCTATACATAGATTATTCCACAACCACTTGGTGGATTGACTCGGGAGCAACTATTCATGTTGCAAATTTATTGCAGGGATTCCGTTCGACGAGAATCACTCAAAGAAGCGAAAGGCAAATAAAAGTTGCCAACAGAGCCCAGGCCGATGTTGAAGCAGTGGGTGATGTTCACTTGGAACTCGACACTGGCTTCATCATGATTCTTAGAGATGTTTTATATGTACCTTCTTTACAAAGAAACTTAATTAGTGTGTCTTGTCTGGACAAAGATGGTTATAACTTAATTAGTTATTTCCATTGTATTCAGAAGAAATGATCTTTATTTAATATCATTGAGTGAAAGTGTAAATTCCGTATACGATAACAACACGAATGTATTCTCATCTACATTCGCGAATAGAAAACAAAAAAGAACTCATGATGTGTCATCAAAATTATGGCACTGTCGTTTAGGCCATATTTCGAGGGGGGAATAGAAAGATTAGTTAAAAATGACATTCTTCCTCCATTAGAGTTTTCTGACTTAGAACAATGCATTGAATGCATAAAAGGAACATTCATAAAGAAAATAAAGAAAAATGCCAAAAGGAGCACAGGTGTATTAGAGATAATTCACACAGACATCGGTGGTCCGTGCAATGTAAAAAGTCTGGATGGTTATGACTCGTTCATAATATTCACAGATGATTATTCTTGCTATGGATACCTTTATCCAATTAAAGAAAGGTCGGAAGCTTTGGATAAATTTAAAATATTCAAGGCTGAAGTAGAAAATCAACATGATTTAAAGATTAAAATCGTAAGATCCGATCGTGGAGGGCAATACTACGGTCGACATACTCCATATGGCCAAGTTCTAGGACTTTTTGCAAGGTTCCTGATGGAGCAAGGCATAGTTGCCCAGTACTCAATGCCGGGCGAACCTCAGCAAAACGGAGTGGCTAAAAGACGTAATGGTACCCTGATGGATATGGTGCGAAGCATGATCAGCTATTCTACATTGCCAGTGAGTTTATGGATGGAGGCTTTGAAAACTGCCATTCATATTCTCAACAGAGTTCCCAGTAAATCGGTGCTGAAAACACCATATGAGATGTGGACAGGAAGAGTACCCTCAGTGAATCACCTGCGGGTGTGGGGGAGTCTTGCTGAGGTAAAAGTATTTAACCTCACTATTGCAAAACTATATCCCAAAATAGTATCTTGCCATTTCATTAGCTATCCAGAAAGATCAAAGGGTTTTCGTTTCTACTGCCCAGACAGATTCACAAAATTTGTAGAAATGAGACACGCAGTCATCCTTGAAGATGAAATGATCAGGGGAAGCGGAGTAGTTAGGAAGATTGATCTAGCGGAATATGAGACACGCAGTCTACACCAAATCCTGTGATTCAAGAACCGTTCTTCTCGCTGCCCGCCATAACTGCACCGCCAGTGCAAGTCACTACTATGCCAACACCTGTAGTGGCTCCTCCTGTGGTAACAATGAATGAGGATGTGGAACCTATCCATCAGGCTTCTGAAGAACCTGTTACAACACAAGAAGGGGAGCAACAACAGCCCCAAATAGATGAGGCACCATAGGCTCAGGCCTATGGGAGATCTCAAAGAACAAGGAAGTCCGCTATTCCTGATGACTATGAAATCTATAATAGCGAAGAAGTTCAAATGGAGGATGATCCCACCTCATTTGAAGAAGCCATGAGAAGTGAATATTCATCCAAATAGCTCGATACCATGGAAGATGAAATCAAATCAATGAGTACCAATGAAGTTTGGGACTTAGAGGAAATTCCTAAAGGAGCCAAGGCAGTAGGCTGCAAATGGGTCTACAAAACCAAATATGACTCCTAAGTAATATAGATAAATTCAAAGCACGACTCGTGGCAAAAGGATACACACAAAGAGAAGGGATTGATTACAATGAGATTTTTTCTCCAGTCTCATGTAAAGATTCCTTCGGAATTATAATGGCCCTTGTGGCTTATTATGATCTAGAATTACATCAGATGGATGTGAAGACAGCATTCCTAAATGGGGATCTGGATGAAACCGACTATATGGCACAGCCGAAAGGTTTTGTCATGAAAGGTAAAGAAAAGTTAGGATGCTGTCTAAAGAAATCAATTTATGGGATAAAGCAACCTTCAAGACAGTGGTACTTGAAGTTTGATAAAACAATAAAAGACTTCAGTTTTAAAGAAAATATTAAGGACAATTGCGTTTACGCAAAGTTCAAGAATGGGAACTATATCTTTCTAATCCTGTATGTGGATGACATCCTACTAGCAAGTAGTGATGTCAGTCTGCTATTAGAAACAAAAAGGTTCTTGTCCTCACACTTTGAGATGAAAGACCTTGGTGAAGCAAGTTTCATTTTAGGAATCGAAATTCATCGAGACAGAATGAAAGGGTATCAGGACTGTCTCAAAAGACATACATAGAAAAGGTTCTAAAGAAATTCAGTATGCATAAATGCAGTGCCTCACCTGCACCTATAGTTAAGGGCGACAGATATGGGGAATTTCAATGTCCCAAGAATCAATATGAAATTGATCAGATGAAGATGGTACCATATGCTTCAGCTGTGGGAAGCTCACAGTATGCACAAATGTGCACACGCCCTGATATAGCTTATGTTACCGGGTTGCTTGGGATATTCCAAAGTAATTTAGGACCAGAACATTGGAAATTAGTAAAGAAAGTTCTGTGCTATTTGCAAGAAACAGAAGGCCTCATATTGACATAAAGAAAAACAGAATCTCTGCGTATTGTAGGATACTCAGACTCCGATTATGCAGGAGATGACAGAAAATTCACGTCTGGGTATGTGTTCACTCTCGCCGGGGGAGCAATATCATGGAAGAGTTGCAAACAAACCGTCACTACATCGTCCATAATGTATGCTGAGTTTGTTGCCTGTTATGAGGCTACAGGGCAGGTGAACTGGCTTAAAAGTTCATACCCGGTCTGAAAATGGTTGATGATATATCTAGACCACTAAAGTTATACCGCGACAATGAGCCCGCAGTAATGTATGCACACAACAATAAGACAAGTGGTGCTGCGAAACACATTGATATAAAGTATTATGTTGTGAAAGATAAAGTCCGAGATCAGATTATAAATCTCGAGTATATAAGCACAGTAAAGATGCTTGCGGATCCGCTAACGAAAGACTTACCACCCAGCGTGTTCAAGGAACACGTAGCCGGCATGGGGCTAAGGATAGCCTGTGATCTTCCGACTATAAGGGCCCAAAAGGTTAAAAAATCTGTTTCTGAATGGAGGCGTGTATTGTAGCTGTTAAGTCTATCGGCAGATAACCGTGATGATGAGGCATGCTTTATGCATAAATCTATGATGAAACGAGAAAAAGTAAATGGAAAGGAAAAGAAAAATACAGGTGAGATCAAGGGGGAGACTGTTGGATTGATCTCCTTAAGCCCACTCGGTCCCCAACGGGCCCGATGGGCCTCCTCTCACCCGCGCCCTGATCGGGGGTGTTCCAGCCCGTTTGTAGCTGGTGGGCCCCCATCGCACTGCGCTATAAAGAGAAGGTGGGGCCAGTGGCACACGATACGAGGATCACCGCCGCCGCTACCCCACCGACAGTCCTAAACCCTAGCCGATCTAGTGGAAGTGCAGTAGCGGCGGGAAGACTCACCCACGGCCGTCATCGACACCGCCGCCTGGTCCCCGCATTTCCCCGTGGCGACCCGAAGGACGCCGAGACCTACACCGAGCTGTGATCACCTCAAGCATCACCACCACCTGAAGCGATGGCTAGATCATCTGCCGCTCCCGCGATGCAGGGACATGATGGTATGATTACCAGTGCCCCGTCTCCTCTCTCCCTCTATCTCTAATTATTTAGATCTACACGACTTCACCCGATCCTTTTCACGCGATAGTCGATCCACGGATTTAACAACAAGAAGTTCCCAGAAACCTCTATCAAGGTGATATTCAAAATTTCCTCACACCTGCAAAGCTTGAAGGCAACGGACCAGCAACACCTGGAGGATATTGGGTATAGTAATAGTGAAGAGCTGGGTGGCCAATTTCATGGGGAAGCTGGACGGTGACAAGTCCGAGGAAGATCTATTGCAGGTTTAGTTTCTTTTGTCTAAGAAGCTCGTTCCTGCTGTTTTCCTAAGAAGCTCCCAGAAAAAGAAAAACAAAAACGCACTGTTCCGACCCGTGTTCGTCCCCTCCGATCCCTCCCCTTCCACGATTCCAAAAGGAGGAAAATCCTATCAAAATGCAGCCCCGCAGATCCCCATTCTGCCGTGGGCGTTGAAGTCTCGCCGGGACATGCCGCCATCGCTGCTCAGCCCTTCTTTGTCCTGGAAAGCGTTCGGCATCCCTGCGTCCGTATGCCCTTCGCCCGTGCTATGCTGCTAGTTAACAACAAATAAGATGATACTCTTCCCCGTTTCTGCATGTCCAAAAAATTTAGAAAACACAAGCACTTTGGTCTTGTCTCATTTTACTGAAAAAGAACGACACAAAATTCAGCAGCAGTTTTAGCACCAGTACTCACATAACAGTATTACACAAGTTCCCTCTCAGAAAAAACTTCATCGATACAGCAGGCACCATCTCCATTGTCTTTTTTCTTGGCCATCCCAGCTTCTCTACATCTTCATCGGTCCCTTGTTTCCTTCTCTTCGTTCCACAACGTCCATCAACCAGCAAGCGTGGAGAGTACAATTTAACAATGACTCAGAAACCAAAACCAAGAAGCCATGCCGCTTGATCTGAATGCACTGCGCACCGTTCGATTCCAAGACAGAGAAGCACTTCTTCCTCTGCTGCAATTCTCAACTCATGGAAGAATTCTAGACATATCATCATCCAAGTTTGTCCAATTTACAATTACAATAGAAGATGGCCCTATAATGTTTCTTTAAATGTGTACATAGTATACATGAGCAGTGCTGGTATTTGTTAAGAACAATAACACTAACAGTTTCTCCAAATGGGAAAGGACTACCTCATTCTTTTGCTACGGTTTGCTTTGTTGCAGTAATCGTGCTAGCCACCCGTAGCAAGCACATCGTAGCCATGATCTATCGAGATCGTCTTGAATTCAAGATGTTCGGCCACACTCGCAAACCGTCGGACAACTGGACACCTGGTGGGAGGCGCGGGTGTAGACGATCAACCTTGACGACGAGAACTTCGCTGTAGCCAAAGATGCAGATGGAGGTGGATGGCTTCCGCCGCAGCTGTAGAGCCGAGCTGATGGACAGAGCTGCGCTCGTTAATGAGTGGGGGTATTCACATGTTTAAAAACCTGTACCAATTTGTTCCGAGGAAATTAAAGTTTAAATAGCATACGATATGTGGTCCGTTTTAGGTCTAAACTCACGAGCTTTTAACAGAATGAATACTTTGGTCTAAAATATACGTAATGTATTTAGGTTATAGACAATCTGTAAGGTTATTCTAATTTAATTTTCAGTTTATTGAAGTTCTAACAGTAGCTAATATTTTAGCCTTGACGCGTTTATTCTAATTTTAATTTTCAGTTTATTGATGACTGCTCGAGACTGACGACTGCCTGTAGTAAATTTCTATCGAAACGTCTAAGGTTTTCGACCATGGGCTCAAATTTTCTACCAAACGCCTGTAATTACACCTAGGACTCCAATTTCATTCCAAACTATCCTCCGTGAATAAGCAGGTGTGTTCTTAGATTATATTGAATAACGTAAAGAAAACCAGACACATGCAAGCATCCCAGCTGTAAGGCCAGCCATGTATTACGCTTGGCTGCGGCCATATTTAACAGTATTTTTTATGCCTAAAGCACCATTTGATCAAATTCCAAGGAACGTCCAAGTGTTCTTTCCACAGGTCATGCAGTTTTTTCATTGAATCTGTCAATTATTCACCCTGAATACAGCAGGTGTGTTCTTTTACATTATCAACACACGCGGAAATTAAAGTGAAACAAAAGCCAACACAAATGCCATGCCATGTATGACACCTGCAGGCTGCGGCCTTACATTCCTATAGTGGACCGACGGGAGCCACAGGTGCAGGAGGGAAGTGAGTCTTCGTCCCTAGCGTCTAGCGTCTGGCGTTAGTACCGGCTACATTTTGCTAGTACTAAGGCATGCATTTTGTACCGAACCGTAAGAACAGTTCCTCGGGGAGCCATTAGTACCGGCTGTAACCTTCATGGATATGGAGATATCAAGTAATAATGTGGGCGTATGTATGGACATGTGGCTGGACTGACCTAACGTAAGAGACAGTTATATAGTCCTCTCTTTACACAACTTTTACGCTTTGTCATTTGGCCTGAGATTATCACATGTTCTCAAGATGTGAATCGACCTACCTAGGAGCTCTCAAACTCTACTCCGTAACTGGGTAGTTATAAAGATAGTTTTTAGATTTTGTCACGAAGCATGCTGTGAGGTATGGTCAATCAAGATGGGATTTGCCCCTCTCTAATTGAGAGAGATATCTCTGGGCCACTCGACTGATCGGATCCGGAAACGCATCGCCATGCTACTATATAAGGTTAAGAGTTAACTTGGTGAGGCATTCCGAATAATAGGATTGAGAAAGAGAGGTCGGCTTGGAGCTAGACCAAGTATCGTGAGGCAAAGGAAATGGCACGTACATAATATTCTGATGGTTCGTCTGATATGATCTTTATGTGCGTATATGAGTTGGCACATCTTGCTAGAGGTCATTGTCAACTAATGACCGAGTAGGAGTACTCGGTCATGTCTATACATACATGAAACCTATTGGGTCGCACACTTAAGGGCCAGAAGCCTAAT
>NC_038045.1:16800033-16888968 GCF_002211085.1 Panicum hallii
ATTTCTCTGAAGCCCCGAACCAAGGTTCGGAAGAAAATATTTTGACTAACCCCAACTCCACCAGCGAAGGCAAGCCCCGGACATAACCCCCTTATTACACTGCAACTTATATTACTTATATATATATCTCTTTATGCATTAGGTCCTTAGGAATTGTTTGGAAACTTAGTTGCATTATTCTAGGAACCAATGTATTGAACATTAGAACTGAGTCCGACTAGCTGCTCTGCTTATAGGACCGGTAGAAGTCGAGTGATTTCCTGTCACTCGCGCGACTTAGGAATTGTAATGATTTACATTCCGTTATCACTATAAGGATATCGGACGGGAGTTTTATGAGGTATCATGGTCAAGATGATACCCCGTCTGTGTTGATGAATTTGATAAGGTCGCAGTGTGTGGTAGCGGTGGTTAAGCGTTTGAAAGTACTAACCACATGCCGTGAAATATGGTAAGCGGTAAGCCTAGTAACCGATCGGCCCGAGGAGTGGACATACCACCCACCACATGTATTTGCTTCTTTTGGTTACTTAGTTCGACGTGTAGGCATATGTGTTGCTGGGCAACCAGGAGTACGGGTTTTGTAGTCGCGCTACAGACGTACGTCCTGCACTTTTGTAGTGCATATGACCTGCAGTCGCTTGTGGTGGCACTGATCCACGAGTCGGAATGAAAGGCAAACGGTTGCTTCGGAACAACCCTGTGGTGTTCCAAGCGTGTGTGTTAGGTTTACCTTGCAAGGGTTGAATCTCGATTCAGAATCGTCCGCCTCTCACGATGTATGAGACTGCTTAACCCCTTTATCACATAGAGTAACAAGAGTAATTATGTGATTATTAAAGATGATGTTTGAGTAAAGATTCTACCATGTTTGAATAGCTATAGGTGCTTACTTAGAATGGTTAATTCAACTAGAACCTGGAAGATAAAAATTGAAATTAAGGATCTACTCTTTGTTGCTTTTCAGCTGAAAACCCTACCCCAAAGCTAAAAGCCAGCATGAGTCTAGTTATGGGCTAAGATATACCCAATTCCGGGTAAGTCTTGCTGAGTATTAGTATACTCAGCCTTGCTTTGTTGATTTAATTCAGGTAACCCTTCTGAGGAGCCCGCATTCATTACACCATGGCCTTACCCTTTGCCTGATGGTTGGTCCGTGGAATGGGATCCGTCCCCGGCCAACACAGACTCCGCCGGAGTGATATTATGCCAGGGCTAGCATAATATCTGTAATGACGCCATGTATAATAACTCCGCTTTTCAAATTCCGTTGCTTTAATCAGAAACTCGAACTTGTGATGTAATAAAACTCTCTTCTGTAAGAACAAATGTTATTTTGTATATTTTTGTAATATAACTGCCTGTGGTGTAAATTATTTGGGCATTGTATCTCTGGACTCACCTTCGTGTGAGGTACCTTGTTAGATCCTGCGTTCGGTGGTTCATCGGGACGTTACCCGACAGACCAATAGTTTTATACCGTTTGAAGTGCGAGGTAGCCCTGCATTAAGGACTCGCGCACTTGAGTCGGTATAATTCAGGTTGGTTCTGCCACAGCTGGTATCAGAGCTAACAAGTGTACCCTGGAGATATAATTAGCCTTAAAAAGTAATTTTTAGTATAAAATTTCATTACTCAAGTATTTGCGAACTACGTTGGTTCATTAAGGATTATGTATAGTACGTAAGCCCTAGGGTAGTACTATTATGGGAATTAAAGGTGGCTGTGATATATGTATATATGACTAACTTCCAGCATTACTTTTCTGTTGAAACTTAAATTTATGCACAACCCAACCTTACTTTCTGTAACGACATCTTCGATCGTGAGGTAAGAAGGTAAGGATCCTCAGCCAACTGAGGGAGCTTGGCCTTCCTGTCGGTGATGCGAACCGAACGCTGTTTTCTCAAGCAGTGGCCTACTTGAGATGCTGCCAATGTACCAACCTCGGTTGACTACATTGGGAGTATATGGTTCGGCGCAGGGTATGGCGATCGCTGTTCATACCCCCGCATTTTGCGGTACCCCCGTGAATACGTTATCCAATAACGTATGTTAACGTTGTCTGTACGGCGGTAATTGTACAGATGCTGTTTCTATAGTGAACAGTAATGAATGGGGACGCTTTCATGACATGCTGGCATGAAAGGTTCATTGGATATATATATGCATTGTGGTTTTCTGCAGGTACACTAACCACGATTCCGAAACTAGGACGGATAGGGCTTATGACTAGTTAATAGGGAGAGACGTATTTATATTGTGCCACCGAAACTAACCACGTAAGACCAAGATTACTTGGCAGTTACTTTTGGTTGTGAGATCGATTAGTACGTGCATGCATAATCCATTAATCAACTAAATTGAATGTTTGTTTAATGCTTCCTAAAGAAAATGGGCAACATGTTGGTTTATCTTAGTTGGTAAGTAAGAATCTTAGTTGGGTATTTTAGGCATCCATCTGATTTCCAGCCTTTGCTGTTATCAGAATCAGCTATCTTAATCCAATTTTACCTTGTAAAGTTTCTCAACAGGGTAAAAATATCTTACCATTTGCATTGTTGTCGCAGATGGCTGCTCCTGCTAATACCTTTTGGGATCAGGAGGGGCACTTTCACACCAATGGTTTACATTGGGAAGGATTTCCTCGTCTTTTGTGGGAATCCTTGAGTATGTTTCATTATACCGAGCCTCCTCTGTATGATGGGTAGAATATCTTGAAGAAGGAATTTCCCGCTGCAGGGTTAAGATGATGATTCCTCAACACCCTTTCCGCTCCTTATGGCCTCCCATAGAAGTAGAAGTGGTTGGATATCGTCTAGTGGATACCCTTGAAACTGCTGCTTTAGAAGGAATCAAACTCTTCTGCAATCAACATCCGATTGAAGTTGCTTCATATCCTATTGGGTTATTCCCTACCATAGACCCGAGTAATTCGGACTGGATTTTCGGACAAATCATCTTGGTCATTTGCTAGGAGATATAGCTGAAGAAACCGTCCGTATTGTTACCAGGTTTATGGATGTGCAATACAGTTACCAAAAGCTGCTGCGTCATGGGGTAAGTCAGATAACTGGTGTGGCTCAAAGCCACTATCGGAATGCTGATCACCAAGTGACCCAGATAGAAGAATTGCAAGCTTTGGTGACTCAGAAGGATGAAATTATTGCAGCAAGAGATGAGACAATCCTCCATCGTGAAGATCAGATCAATGAGAGTGATCATATTATCACTCAGCGTGACACTGTTATTGAGTTCCTACAGGCACAAATTCATGATCTGATACTTGTGGCTGATGATGCCCAAGCTCACATTGAGGAAATGCAGCAGCAACCGATACTTCCCGCTATACCCATAGTACCTGAAGAAGAAGAAGAAGACCCAGAAGAGATTGAGGGTATCTCAGAGATTGATTCTGAGCATGGGGATCCTGTTCTTAGTCCCCATCATTCTCTTTCTGGCAGTCAGTCTTCTGTGGGAAATTTCGACGATTTTTAGTAAAATCATCAACTTTCGAGATGTAACCTAAGGGAATGTAATAGTTTAAGTAGTCAAACTTCACGCCATTTGATGTAACATAGATGGCCTATGTAGTAAACTTTCGACATGCGACATGGGAACTATCTGAGTTAGCAATGTAATATAATTTTCCGGTTTCATCATCTTGTTCGTTATCTTTAAATTTTGAGATGAGGCGATTTGCGGAATATATGCATTGATTATGACTTCTGAAATTGGGAGTAAAGATATATGGTTAATAATGGACATCTCCTTTATTTCAGATGGTTGGAGCCACACGAGGAACCCCGGAGGGTTTCAGGGCTGATCAAGCCAGTGGTTCTCAGCAACCACCACCACCTCCTCCCAACCTTGCCGAAGTCATGGCTCGGCAAACGGAATTACTTAATATGTTGGTTCAAGCCCAACTGAATCAGCAGCAACAATTCCGAGGAGGCCGGGATGATCGTAATCCTCCTGTGGCTAGCTACCAGGATTTCCTCAGTACTCAACCGCCTTTCTTCAGTAAGGCCGAGGAACCATTGGATGCCGATGCCTGGCTCCATATTATTGAGTCAAAGTTCGCTCTACTGACCATACCATGTGCGGATTCTAGCAAAGCTTCCTTTGCTGCTCAACAACTTCGTGGTGCTGCTAGAATCTGGTGGGACAATTTTTATGCCATGCAACCTGCAGGGCATGTCATCACATGGGATGAATTCCGGGTCGCTTTCAGAGCGCACTATATTCCCGCAGGATTGTTGGAGCGAAAGCTTAATGAGTTTCTGGCTCTTACACAAGGTGCCAACACAGTTCTGCAATACGCACAGAATTTCAATCATCTGTGCCAGTATGCGGGGTATCATGCAGATAATGATGCCAAGAAGCAAGACCATTTCCGTCGGGGCCTGAACACCAAACTCAAGGAACGCCTGAACCTTGTGAAGGCAAATACTTTCAGTGAGTTGGTCAATATGGCCTTAACTCAAGAAGACTGCATTGTGGCGCATTCTGCCGAGAAGAAGCGGAAGAACCCTGCTGGACCCTCGAGTGCTCAACCACCGAGGTATCGGGTTGTTCCTAATACGCCACCCAGAGCACCACAACGCAATGCCCCTACGGGAAGATTGGTTTTTAGGCCACCTCAGCAGCAAGGAAAGTTCAGACCTCCTGTGCCCCCGCAACCAGCACAACAATCTGGCCAACGGCTAAATATTCCGCAAGTGCCACAGAAAGGCAGCAACTATCGCTGCTACAACTGCGGAAGTGCGGACCATTTCATCCGAGATTGCCCGCGGCCTAAGAAGCTTAATCAAGGGCCGAGCTCCACCCAAGGAAACCAGAATAAGGGAAAGAAGCCGGTGATGCAAGTTCGTCAAGGACGGATTAACTTCACCACTCTTGCGGAACTTCCAGATGGAGCTCCTATTATGTCGGGTACATTTTCTATACATCACAAACCAGTTGTTACTTTATTTGACTCTGGAGCAACACATAGTTTTATTAGTAACAACTGTGGAACCCGACTAGGACTTGAATCTTGTCCTATCCAGGGTCATATATGATCACTACCCCTGGAGGAAATATTACTTCCAACCGAATAAGTAGATATGTGCCAATTCAGTTAGGTAGTAAAGAGATTAAAACTGATTTGGTTTTACTCAGTTTAGAGGGTATCGATGTCATACTTGGGACAAACTGGATGACTGAACATCGAGTCCAGTTAGACATATCTTCCCGGGTTATCGAAATTGATTCACCATATTGTGGAGCCATTACTCTTGTTCTGCCTCCACCAGAATGTCTACACCCTTGCGCATATGCTATCACAGATATCAAAGTCAAGGATATTCCGATAGTATGTGAATACCCCGATGTCTTTCCCGACGATCTGCCTGGAATGCCACCGGATCGAGACATCGAGTTCATCATTGAACTTCAACCGGGTACTGCTCCAATTTCCAAGAGGCCATATCGCATGCCTCCAAATGAATTAGCAGAACTGAAAATTCAACTTCAAGATCTTCTTGATAAGGGATATATACGTCCAAGTGCTTCACCTTGGGGTTGTTCTGCTCTCTTTGTCAAGAAGAAAGACGATAGTCTGAGACTATGTGTCGACTACCGTCCCCTCAATGCGGTTACTATTAAAAATAAGTATCCTCTTCCCCGCATTGATATCTTATTCGATCAATTAGCTGGAGCAAAGGTCTTTTCTAAGATTGATTTACGCTCTGGTTATCATCAAATCAAGATCAGGCCTAGTGACATTCCAAAAACGGCCTTCTCAACCAGATATGGGCTTTATGAATATCTGGTCATGTCATTTGGACTTACAAATGCACCGGCATATTTCATGTATCTCATGAATTCCGTATTTATGCCGGAGCTCGATAAATTCGTCGTGGTCTTCATCGATGATATTCTGATCTACTCCAGAACCAAAGAAGACCATGCTAACCATTTGCGTGTCGTTCTTCAACGATTACGGGATCATCGCCTCTATGCCAAATTTTCAAAATGTGAATTCTGGCTGGATAGTGTGAAATTTTTGGGACATACTATTTCCAGTCAAGGCATATCGGTTGATCCAGCCAAAGTTCAAGAAGTTATGGACTGGAATCCTCCCACTTCAGTCCATCAAATACGAAGTTTCCTTGGATTGGCAGGATACTATCGCCGATTCATTCCAGACTTCTCCAAGATAGCTAAACCCATGACTGAGCTACTCAAGAAAGAAGTTAAGTTCCGTTGGGACGAGAAATGTGAGGAAGCATTTCACACTTTAAGAAAACTTCTGACGGCTGCTCCAGTACTAGCTCAGCCAGATAGTAACCAGCCTTTTGATGTCTACTGTGACGCTTCTGGAATTGGCCTTGGTTGCGTTCTTATGCAAAACAACCGGGTTATTGCTTATGCATCCCGAGCACTTCGGACTCATGAGCAAAATTATCCAACACATGATCTTGAATTGGCAGCAGTTATTCATGCTCTCAAGATCTGGAGACATCATCTTATGGGCGCTAAATGTAACATTTACACAGACCATAAGAGCCTCAAGTATATTTTCACTCAGGCTGATTTAAATATGAGGCAAAGGCGTTGGTTGGAGTTAATCAAAGATTATGACCTGGAGGTACACTATCATCCGGGCAAAGCTAATGTGGTTGCGGATGCACTTAGCCGCAAGTCACATTGTCACTGTTTGACTATCTCCACTTTTAATGACACTCTTTGCCATCAAATGCGGAGACTCAGTCTGGAGATTATTCCCCAAGGTAGTTTAAACTTGATCTTCATTGAGTCTACTTTGCGAGATAAAATCGTCATGTCGCAGCTACATGATGAGGGTGTCAATATTATTAAATCCAAGCTATCCCAGGGAGAAGCTAAGTATTGGTGTTTTCACACTGATCGTCAAGGAGTCCTGTGGTTCAACGATCGACTTGTTGTCCCTAAGGATCATCAACTTCGTAAGCAAATCCTCGACGAAGCACATTTGTCCAAATTCTCTATTCATCCTGGTAGCACCAAGATGTATCACGATCTTCGGCAACATTTTTGGTGGACCAGAATGAAGAGAGAAATTGCCAAATATGTGTCTGAGTGCGATACGTGCCAGAGAGTCAAAGCCAGTCATCTCAAAGCTTCTGGTACACTTCAGCCATTACCCATTCCGTCATGGAAATGGGAAGACATTAGTATGGATTTCATTGTCGGTCTTCCCAACACATCTCAAAAACATGACTCCATATGGGTAATCATCGATAGACTCACAAAAACAGCTCATTTCCTTCCGGTGCATACCACTTACTCTGCTAAGAAGTATGCCGAAGTCTATCTGGAACAAATCGTTCGATTGCATGGGGTTCCGAAAACTATCATATCTGATCGTGGGCCCCAATTTATCGCACGGTTCTGGGAGCAGCTACAATCAGCTCTAGGAACCAAATTGATTCGAAGCTCTGCATATCACCCCCAGACTGATGGGCAGACTGAGCGAGTTAATCAAATTCTTGAAGACATGCTCCGAGCTTGTATTATTCACTATGGTACAAGTTGGGACAAGTGTCTGGCTCTAGCTGAATTTGCCTACAACAACAGTTACCAAGCTAGTCTTCAAATGGCTCCTTTCGAAGCGTTATATGGTCGCCGATGCCGAACTCCTTTGAGTTGGTCAGAGACCGGTGAACGCAAAATCTTCGGACCAGACCTAGTTGTTGAAGCCGAAGATAAAGTTAAGGTTATTCAATCTAATCTTAAAACCGCTCAGTCCAGACAAAAGAGTTATGCAGATAAGAGGAGAAAACCTCTGCAATTCCAGATAGGAGATTTTGTCTATCTCCGAGTGTCACCTACCAAAGGCGTCCAACGTTTCGGCATAAAAGGAAAGTTAGCACCTCGGTATGTCGGACCCTTTGAAATTCTTGATGTTTGTGGCCCAGTGGCTTACAGACTTCGTCTTCCATCTCAATGGGCTGCTATTCATGATGTCTTTCACATCTCTCAACTTAAGAAGTGTGTCAAAGTACCCACAGAAATTGTTGAGACAAGTACCCTTGAAATTGAACCTGATTTATCATACATCGAACAACCTCTTCGAATCCTAGATACAAAGGAAAGATTCACCAGAAGTAGGGCAGTTAAGATGTATAAGATCTTGTGGGATCATCACACCGAAGAAGAAGCGACTTGGGAAACTGAGTCCTATCTTCAACGGAATTTTCCAAATTTCCTTCAAGCCAATCCCCAAATCTAATTATCCATTTCTGTTCAGCTTCAGAATCTCGGGACGAGATTCTTTTAAGGGGGGAAGGCTGTGATATCCAGGTAGTTAGACAATTAGATACTAAGCTTGGGAGTATTAGATGTAAACATTCTATAAAGTATATAGTTGTACAATGTAATAAGGGTATGATTGTAAATTACAAGTCTTATAAATCTTCATGTGCAAATGTGTGAAAATGTGCATAAGTGTCAAAATTTCAGTTGGCTATCAAAAAGAAAAGAGCAAAAGTTAAATAAACACTAAGGGAAATAGACTTTATATGAAATTAAGGACCTTTGTGTAATTATTACAAACATATAAGGAATTACTTGTGAAATGGTAAAAGATAAAAGTAAAACTCAGTTTTACCTAAGGACTAAAGTGCAAAAAGAATTAGTCATGATTAGTGCAGGAAAACTTGCAAAAAGACCCTAAGCATTAAAGCAATTGGTTTGAATTACAAGACAAAGTTTATAAATTGAATGACACTCTAAAGTTTAAAATAAAACCATATTCGTTGAGATTTTAAACTCGAACCTTAAATCAATCTTGTAGGATTTGAAATTCTCTACAACTTTGCTTTAGACACTTTTCTCATTAGACTTTTCTATCAATGGGAAATCTTTGTTTACAGTGGGGTCCCTGGAATTTTTGGATTTCACAAAATAGTCCTTCTGACAGCCCTCTGCTTCTTCCTCCTCTGACCACCGCCGCTTCCCCCTTCTGCGCTGCTCCTGTCGCCGCCGTTCACCGCCGGCACGGCCACCCGAGCGCCACCTCCAGCTGCCACAACCTCCCACGCGTCCTCCCCTCCCGGCCTTGACTTCTTTTCCCTTCCCTGGTGGCCTCCCGCGCGCGCGCCACGGTAACCCGAGGCTACCGCCGGCCGCCACCTCCTCGCCGTCGTGGCCAGCTCGCTGCAGTGCCTTAACTTTCTCTCTTCCACGCGCAGCAGCACCACAACAACATCTACGTGCTGATCAGTTACTCCCAGCGCCCATTTTCCCGCACCCGAGCTACATTTCCTCGCCGCCATCCCGTTCCTCTCCGGCCGTGCACCACCCGCCCGTGGACAGCCCACACCGGACCTCCTCCGCCTCAATCACCACCTGCACAAGCTTTCCCACAGTCTACTGAAGCTCCTCGACCACCTACGGCCCTCCAATTTCCATTGGAAACTCGTCGCCGACGAGCAACATCCGCCGCCGCCCTCGGCCTCACCGTGGGCAGCACCCCTCACGCGATCCCGAGCCACCACATCACCCTAGACAGCACCACATCATCGCCCTGAAGCTGTAGGACCCAACCATTGACCCTCCGGTGCACCACAGTGCCTTCCCGACGTTCGCCGGCGATCTTCCTCGCCGCCGCCGCCTCGGTCTCCGTCGAACTCCCTCAATCTTACACGTTTTCATCAAATTGATGGCACGTACACGTTCCTCATGACTCACTGGTCCTCGTGCGCAGGTTGTTGGCCGACGTTCATCGCCGGAGCACCCTCGTCGCCGTTGACTCCTCCGCCGCCGCCTCGGGTCCTCGTCGGGATCTCTTTTCCCGGCCGTTCCAACCCTCGACACGTGGCGCATAGGGACCCTTGTGAGCTCCTGTTCCTTTCCCACCCCTTGGACCTCGCCGCCGGCGACCACCGTCGCCGGAACACGGCCGTCACCGCCCTGCTCTGCTCGGGTTCATGGCCAGGGACCTCGGGTTAGAAGGAAAAGAAACCCAGGGGGTTTCTTGCAAAGCCCTAGACTCAGTGGAATAGTAACCAAGGACCTCCTTATGTAATTTTTGCTGTTAACTTAGAAATACCATATCTCTTTAAGGAAAAATCATAAAATGGTAAACTAAATTTTGTTAAAATCTTTAGACAAAGATCTGTAACTTTGCTTTAAAGGTCGACTTCAGTTTTTGAATGATTAATGACTTAATTTAAATATCAAAATTGATTGCTTGTAGGCTTAAGAATTACATAGTAATTCATAGAAAAATGATAAATTAGTAAAACCAGTGCCAATAATTTTCTTTTAACATGTAGAATTGAAGAAAAATAATTAATCTTGTACTCCAGTAATATTTCCATGATTGTATAAATTTTGTTAGAAATAAGGTGTAGTTTACATAATATAATTAATACACACACTTTCATATATTTAAAAATCATGAAAAATATATTAATGTTCTGTTTTGTATTAGTACAACATATTATCAAATTTTCAACCATGAATTAGATGTTAATTAAATTGGATATTATATATTTGATTTTGAAGGTGATGGTAACTTAAAAATCATATCACTTGAGAGGATAATATGTAGAGCTTTTAATATAATTGTTAATGGGAACCACACCACTTGCTGCTCCATACTACTAATTGAACACTTAATCTAACTAAATTTATTGTTTAATGAATCTAAGTAAATTTATTAGTGCTCGATAAATGACTGCCCAGTACAGGGTAGTTAGATTATCGTCGTAATGTAATTGTCTTTAAGTTAGATTGCAACTTTATCGGGAAGTAAAATAAAAGTAAGAGCATCCCATAACTTGTAATTTTGCATCTCATATAGATTCGACCACGCTCGCTGACGGGGATTATCAACTGCTCCCGGAACAAGAAGGAGATTATTCTGAAGACCCCGGGACTTTTGTTACGGATTTCTCTGAAGCCCCGAACCAAGGTTCGGAAGAAAATATTTTGACTAACCCCAACTCCACCAGCGAAGGCAAGCCCCGGACATAACCCCTACCTTATTACACTGCAACTTATATTACTTATATATATATCTCTTTATGCATTAGGTCCTTAGGAATTGTTTGGAAACTTAGTTGCATTATTCTAGGAACCAATGTATTGAACATTAGAACTGAGTCCGACTAGCTGCTCTGCTTATAGGACCGGTAGAAGTCGAGTGATTTCCTGTCACTCGCGCGACTTAGGAATTGTAATGATTTACATTCCGTTATCACTATAAGGATATCGGACGGGAGTTTTATGAGGTATCATGGTCAAGATGATACCCCGTCTGTGTTGATGAATTTGATAAGGTCGTAGTGTGTGGTAGCGGTGGTTAAGCGTTTGAAAGTACTAACCACATGCCGTGAAATATGGTAAGCGGTAAGCCTAGTAACCGATCGGCCCGAGGAGTGGACATACCACCCACCACATGTATTTGCTTCTTTTGGTTACTTAGTTCGACGTGTAGGCATATGTGTTGCTGGGCAACCAGGAGTACGGGTTTTGTAGTCGCGCTACAGACGTACGTCCTGCACTTTTGTAGTGCATATGACCTGCAGTCGCTTGTGGTGGCACTGATCCACGAGTCGGAATGAAAGGCAAACGGTTGCTTCGGAACAACCCTGTGGTGTTCCAAGCGTGTGTGTTAGGTTTACCTTGCAAGGGTTGAATCTCGATTCAGAATCGTCCGCCTCTCACGATGTATGAGACTGCTTAACCCCTTTATCACATAGAGTAACAAGAGTAATTATGTGATTATTAAAGATGATGTTTGAGTAAAGATTCTACCATGTTTGAATAGCTATAGGTGCTTACTTAGAATGGTTAATTCAACTAGAACCTGGAAGATAAAAATTGAAATTAAGGATCTACTCTTTGTTGCTTTTCAGCTGAAAACCCTACCCAAAGCTAAAAGCCAGCATGAGTCTAGTTATGGGCTAAGATATACCCAATTCCGGGTAAGTCTTGCTGAGTATTAGTATACTCAGCCTTGCTTTGTTGATTTAATTCAGGTAACCCTTCTGAGGAGCCCGCATTCATTACACCATGGCCTTACCCTTTGCCTGATGGTTGGTCCGTGGAATGGGATCCGTCCCCGGCCAACACAGACTCCGCCGAGTGATATTATGCCAGGGCTAGCATAATATCTGTAATGACGCCATGTATAATAACTCCGCTTTTCAAATTCCGTTGCTTTAATCAGAAACTCGAACTTGTGATGTAATAAACTCTCTTCTGTAAGAACAAATGTTATTTTGTATATTTTTGTAATATAACTGCCTGTGGTGTAAATTATTTTGGGCATTGTATCTCTGGACTCACCTTCGTGTGAGGTACCTTGTTAGATCCTGCGTTCGGTGGTTCATCGGGACGTTACCCGACAGACCAATAGTTTTATACCGTTTGAAGTGCGAGGTAGCCCTGCATTAAGGACTCGCGCACTTGAGTCGGTATAATTCAGGTTGGTTCTGCCACAGCATGGGCCATGTACTTTGACAGATCGGTTTGCAGAGATGGGTGTGGCATAGGTATCCTACTTGTGTCACCTTGGGGGGCAACGTATTCTTTTTCAATTAGATTACCTACTACTTGCACCAATAACCTCGCAGAATATGAAGCAGTGCGTAAGGGTATGGAGTTGCTTCTTGAGGCTGGAGCTAAAGTAGTGGAAATTTTCGGGGACTCAAAATTGGTGATCTCTCAGCTCACAGAGGAATAAGATGTGAGAGCGAGTCGCTCTTCCCATTATGGGTGCAATGTCAAGAGCATATGGCCCAATTTAGGTACATAAATTTCTATTGGATACCTAGGGCTCGAAATTCGGAGGCCAATGATTTGGCATAGATGGCTTTGGGATACAAGGCTACAGCAGACAGAACCGATCTTCAGGTACACCTCTTGGACCAAGGAGATTGGAGAGCCGATATCTTCAATTACTTGAAGGATTCGGCTTGGGGGCACCCAAGAGGATACATTACAAGGCTATGAGATACGTCCTGATAGGAGATGACATGTTCTACAGGACTTTAGAAGGTCTGCTACTTAAATGCTTAGGGCCGGTTGAATACAATCGGCTCCTACATGAAGTCCATGAAGGCACCTGTGGGACACACCAATCGGCTCACAAGATGAAGTGGCTAATTAGGCGATCAGGGTATTACTGGCCCACCATGCTTGAAGATTGCTTCAAATATTATAAAGGATGTTAGGCATGTCAGAGGTTCGGGAAGATTCAGATGGTACCAACATCAGTAATGAACCCTATCGTCAAACCATGGCCGTTCAGAGGCTGGGGCATGGATATGATCGGCAAAATTAATCCTCCATCTAGCAAAGACCACCAGTTTATTTTGGCCATCACAGATTACTTTACTAAGTGGGTGGAGACGGTTCCCATGAAGTCGGTAGCATCTAAAGATGTTATTAATTTTGTCAAGGAGCATGTCATTCACAGGTTTTGGGATTCCTCAAACCATTTCAATAGATGGAGGTTCGGTCTTCATTTCAGAGGAGTTCAAGAAATTCGCCACCAACATGGGCATGAAGCTGATCAGGTCGTCTCCATATTATGCCCAAGCAAATGGACAAGCTGAAACATCCAATCAGAGCCTTATCAAGTTGCTCAAGAGGAAGATTGATGAATGTCCTAGGCGTTGGCATGAGGTCTTATCAGAGGTATTGTGGGCATACCATATTTCTTGCCATGGAGCAACAAAAACTTCTCCTTATCACCTAGTATATGGACAGAAGGCCGTATTACCGTGGGAAATTACGGCTGGCTCGAGGCGCATAGAGTTCCAGAATGACCTAACAGCCAAAGAGTATGCTACTCTGATGAATGATAATGTTGAGGACCTCACGGAGCTAAGGCTTTGGTCACTTGAGAAGATCAAAGAAAATAAGCCCAAAGTAGCTTGCGCGTACAACAAGAAAGTTAAGCCGAAGGAATTCTGAGTTGGAGATCTGGTTTGGGAAGTGGTGCTACCATTGGGGACTAAAGATGCAGCGTATGGCAAGTGGTCTCCAAACTAGCACGGGCCTTATAGGGTTGACCAAGTTCTATCTGGGAATGCATATATGCTTGAAGAGTTAGATGGCGTCAAGTTCCCAGTGGCAGTCAACGGTCAACATCTCAAGAAGTACTTCCCAAGCATCTGGGATGGTGAGCAGTAAAGCCGGTGCTACACATCAGGCTGTAAACCAATATGATCAATTGGCCAGAACTAGAGAAAGCTGACGCGGCGCGGAAGGATATGAGCCGACGGAAACTGATGACTCGTACAGGTGGAAAATAGTAACATGCGCCAGGGCGAGTACAAGGAAAGAAGGCCGATGCGTGCAGTCGACCCACATATATGAAAGAGAAAGAGAAGTACTTTGTACCTAACACATTGAGTCGATCGAATAGCCGATGTGTGACCATCGACTTTAGAGTCTTAAAATACAGGTTTATCTATTAGAAGTAAGCCTACTGAAGGAACTCGTCGATGGCAGCAATGGCCTCAAGCCGGACATGATTAGCCTCAACAATCACTGCTTCATCGTCCTTGTCCACTCCTGACACCACCTGCCTACTCAAAGCACTCAGCTCTGCAAGATCTACCTTCAGTTGAGCGGTCAGGGCTTGTGCTTCCCGTTTGGAGCTGACAATAAGATCTTTCTCTTCTTGGATGCGCTGCTCGGTTGCCCGAACCCTAGCCTTGAGGTCTTCTAATTCCTTCTCCAGAAGATGAAGCCGTTGAGAATACAGAAATGTATCAGCCTTGGCATCTAGAGCCGCCTTCTTCTCGTTAAGTGACTGGCACCTCTCGGCAATGTTGGCCTTCAAGGGGACTTGAGAGCGACGGGTCTCAATTCTATGATGAGCCTGTTCTACTCTTGCCCGAAAGAAAGGGAGGTGTGACAGAGCTTGATCTGAAGGACTGCAGGAAGTTGAGATAGGCTCAGGCCCTGAAAGAAGGCATGTGAGTAGCGCAGCACAAGGAAAGATGTAAACAATCTGGTGATAAAATATACCTATTCTGGAGGAGGAGTAACGATAGCCAATGAAATAATGATCGGCTCCTAAGGACGCGCCCTTTCTAGAGGAGGAGCGATGATAGCTGGTGATAGCCGATGAAGCAGCAGTCGGCTCTTGCAGGCGCGCCCCTTTCGGAGGAAGACTAACAGTCGACGAGGTGACAGTCGGCCCTTCCAGAGAGGGACTAACGTCCGACGCGGCAACGACCGGCTCCTGCAAACCTTGAATGGTGACCGAAGCATCAACCGGCATTGCAAGGTCTTCCAGAGCTTTTGGGACGGGATCCTGAAGGGTAACCAAGGCACTAACCGGTGTCAGAAAATCTTTTGGAGCTTCTAGAGCTAGATCCTTTTGGCATGTTTCCCACTAGAAATGTCCACAACGACGGACTGCAAGTAAGGGAAGACTAATCAAGTTAAAATGTACATGTTCACAGGATCAACTATGAGAGGGGTGATCCAAACCTGGCCAGCGATCGGAGCTTCTTGACTGGTAGAAGATGGCCCATCGTCCTTCTGAATTTTTCTAACAAGCATCTTCCTCATCTTAGTGTGAGCTCAGGGGGCAACAGTGTCAGAAGACCGTTTCCGCTTAGGGGTCAACTTCGTGGTGCTGGGCTGGATCCGCATGATGCCTTTTGAAGGGGGAGGTGCGTTTTTGCCAAAAAGAACCACAGGGGCAACTAGCGAGAACTGGAAGTTAGATCCATCATCGTTCCTGGGCTCCGGACCATCCTCCTGCTGCAAAAAGAGCAAATGGAATCAGAAAAGGAATTCAGCAAAGTCAGAAGGAAGAATGATGGGTTGATAGAAATACCTCTTCTTCAGGGACTTCATACTCAGCATGAATCTGCTGCAGCATCGGCCCCAGAGCTTTTCGGAAGACATGGATCTTCCACATCGACCACCAGTTCTCAAAGTCGATGGCCGAAGAGGTGAACGTGAGGTCAACAGGGATTGGGATGAGAAGGTCTGAAAATAGGCTGTAGCATCTTTAGGTAGTGACGGCGTCAGGTAGGTCGATTCTGTTGGATGTTAAATGATGAAGGAGGAACTGAGGAGGAACTTGCCCAAGGCCAAACTGCCGGGCTGCTACAACCGGCTGATAGAACTCATATCCTGGTTTGATGATCCGGTTGGAAGTACTCATGCCGACTGGGAGGAGGCAAGAGCGAATCATGACAGAATACAGACGCCGGGTGTCGACATCATCAGCAAAATCAGCCAACCTGAAGGTGGCCGGGTTCTCGAAAATTTCAGATTCAGTGTAGGGAAGGAAGATTGGGTTGTTCAGGCCCCTATAGAAAATCCTAAACCATTGTAGTATTTGAGGGATTCAACTTGCCGCCAAGGAGGCTGTACAAAGCCTGGCCGAAGCTGGTGCATCTGATCTGCCTCCCACTTTGGTCTGGGAAAGAGTTTTTGGCCAAAGAAGGAAAATTTGGGATGAAGTCCTGAAAGTAAAGGTGAGCCCCCAATTGGATGAACCACCAAGGACCACCAGTCCTAAGTTTTTTCTAGGAAAGAAGGCTCAAAGACATCAGATGAAGGTATCTGTAGATTTCTCCAAGGAATAATTTACCAAGGCCAACAGTGTGACCTTTGGCCAGCTCATACGCTAGAGGGAGATAATTCTTGGTTGGAGCAAGGGAAGGACCATAGAATAGGAAGTGCTCTAACCAAAGATTCAAGGAAGCTGTGTGTTCCTTCTCTATCACAGGGCCCTTGGTTTTTAGGTGTTGATTCAGGTATGCACCCCAGTTTGTGCACTCTGCTTTGGAAGATAACTTGAAAGGAACTTCAGATAGCCCATAGGCAGAGGGATAGGTTCATGAGATATCCAGACCAGTGATCATCATGACGTCCAGAAGGGTTGGAGTCATCGGTCCATGATCAAAGAAAAAACAGTTCAAGGCATCGGACCAAAAATAGCCGATGGTCTTCAAAAGGTTCTCGTTCTTTTCATGAGGGGATAGAGACAGGGACAGAGCATCGGCTATCCCTATGGACTCCCATGTGCGCTGGTAGGTGTTCGCCACTCTGTTATACAAGTTACCCAGCCCTCGGGAGGGTTCGGCCAAGCAAGGAGGAGGCTGTCAGACCAGGAGTCTAGATCTATGTTTTGGCTCACGAATGGAATTCGATTGGCCTCGCAAGAAATCAGATCTACCTGTTTCTCGGAAAAATGAGGCCCAAGACAAAAAGAATTGAGGGAAGAAGGATGCGGCAAGAGGTTATCTGAAACCTGAAGAAATCCGTGAAAGCCAAATAAACAGAGAAAGGTCATTTAATGGCGCAGGAAATCTCGTAATTACTGCATTAAATTAGCAAAGGTCGGAGTCTTACCGTCAGACCAAAGACATTCGCTTCAGTGTTTGGAGAATCTGCCATCGGAAACCCTGACGAAGGTCGAGGACTCAGAGACTAGATCTAGGGTTGGCGGTGCAAGATTGAGTTCGTGTTCTAAGGCTTTGGTCCGGATCTTATGACTAGGGTTTATGAGCAAAGGGTTTTGGAGAATAACTTGGATTCGGGGAATCTTCGGAGATCTATTTTGGGGAAGGTTCCGGATTTAAGTGGAAAATGAAATGAATTGGAGGATTGGTTTGGATATGGATTGGCATTTTTTGAGAAAAGGAACTGATGCGTTGCCATCGGCTCTTAACGGATCAGCTTTTAAACGAGTCGCGGTTGAAAAAGAAGATTTTATTTACAGTAGGGAGTAAGTACAAAAGGGGAGCCGATTACTCCTAGAGCCGATCTACTGGCTTAATACTACAGTCTACCACCAGTAGGTTCCGGAGGTCCTGCGGCGCTTGGCTGGGGGAGCCGTGCTGACGTCGCTATCGCCACCGCTGCCGTTGACGTCGCCACCATCGTCTCCGCTACTGCTACTGGTGAAGCCGCTGTTGTCTTCGATTTCTTCGTCACTGTCGTCGTCATCATCCTCCACCGATCCGCCAAGGAGGAAGTCTCCTGCTAATGAATCCTCCTTAGTTGAGGAAGAATCGGCTTCTTCTTCCAAGGAGGAGGAGAAGTCTTCTTCCTAGGATGCATCATCTTCATCATCTTCCTCCAGCTCATCACCAAGGAGTAGGTGGAGGTCTTCGCTGTTGGTTAGGGACTCGTCGTCCTCTGACCAAGATTGGAAGTCCCATTCCTCTGCATCCCAATGCAGGGGGGCAAGGACTTCATAGGCCGCTATAGGGTCATATTCTAGAGTAGGCTCTCGAGTGGATTTAGACTTGAAGGAGATGGCAGAAGAAGCAGAGGAAGAGGAAGAAGCCATTACGAGAAGAGGAAAATTGAATCAGCTATGGTGCTAATGGCTGAAGGGAGAAGATGATTAAAAGAAGTTACCGGGGGTAGGTTTATAAAGACGAAGTGGAAGATGAATTGGCACCATAGCGGTTTCCAAGGAGCCTGATGCAGAGCAGTCACATCCCCTGGAAGTTGAAGAGGCACGCCTGTACGGATTTCGACAGTCGAAGAGGTGGGGCGATTAAAAGAAAAATGGTTTCATAATAATTATTGCCAAAACCAGGGGGGCATGTGTGGCAGAACCGACCAGAATTACACCGGCTCAAGTACGCGAGTCCACTCTTGAGGGCTTCAACGTACTTCAAACGGTATAATCTCTTGGCCTGTCGGGTAACGTCCCGATAAACCAGCGAATGCAGGATCAAACAAGGTACCTCGCACGAAGGCGAGTCCAGAGATACAAAAGCCATCACATTTTACATCACAGGCAGTTATATTATACAAGTGTTCAAAAGTAACATAAGTTACCAACTGATGGAAATTATTACAAAAACAGTTTTAAGTTTCCAAGTCATAGCAGCGGAGTTTATAACACGGGCATTGTACACATCGCCAGCTCAGATACCATGCTAGCCCTAGCATGATATCACTCGGAGGGGTCTGCGTTGGCCGGGGACGGGTCCCACTCCATGGACCAACCATTAGGCAGAGGGTAGGGCCACGGTACAGGCAGAGCTGAGTCATCAGGGAGATTACCTGAACAAAAGTTACATGGCAAGACTGAGTATTTTATACTCAGCAAGGCTTACCCGTTTATGGTATACATAGCCATGTAACTAGACTTATGAAGGCTTTTCAGGTTTAGGGTAGGGTTTTCAGCTGAAAAGCAACAAAGAGTAAGTCCTTAATTTCAATTTTTAGCTTTCAATTTCTATGTGATTATCCATTCTAGATAAGCACCTAGAGCTATTCAAGCATGGTAGAATCTTTTGGTCAAACATCATCTTTGCTAACCATATAATTGCTCTTGTTACTCTATGTGGTAAAGGGATCAAGCAGGCTCAATCTCCGCGAGAAACGGACGATTCCTGAATTGAATTTCAGCCATGCAAGGTAAATCTAACTCACACGCTTGGAACATCCAGCGATTGTTCCGAGCAACCGTTTGCCTTTCATTCCGACTCGTGGATCAGAGCCACCACAAGCGACTGCAGGACCATATGCACATCCAATGTGCAGGACATATGCCTGTAGAGCGACTACACGGCCATACTCCTGGTTGCCCTGCAACACGTATTCCCAGACGTCGAATCAAGTAACCAAAAGAACCAAATACGAGTGGTGGGAGGTATGTCCATTCCTCGGGCCGATTGGTTACTAGGCTTACCGCTTACCATATTTTGCGGCATGTGGCTAGTACTTTCAAACGCTTAACCACCGCTACCACACACTGCAACCTTATCTAATTCAAAAACACAGATGGGGTATCATCTCAACCATGATACCTCACATAAATCCCGTCCGTCATCCTTATAGTGAGTACAAGAATGTAAAGATTACAACTCCTATATCGCGCGAGTGACAGGAAATCACTCGACTTCTACCGATCCTATTAGCAGAGCAGCTATTCGGACTCAAGTGCTAGTATCCAATACATTGGTTTCTAAGAAAATGTAACTAGGGTTTCTCATACAATTCCTATGAACTTAATGCACAGATAGATATAAGAAACATAGGTTGCAGTGTAAATAAAGTAGGGGTTATGTCCGGGGCTTGCCTTCTTGCGTAGGGTTGGGGCAGTAGTGTTAAAGTTTTCCGAACTTTGGTTCGGAGTTTCAGTTAGACCTTCGACGGCGCTCTCGGGGTCTTCAGGAACTTCTGCGGCTTGATCTGAGATCAGTTCGTAGTCGCCGTCGGCGAGAGTAGTCGAGTCTACATGATATGCAAAGATGTAAATTAAGGGATGCATACTCTTTTATTTTATTTCGCGATAAAGTTGAATTTCAAGAAAGCATAACTTCATTATTGAACACATCTTTTATTTTCCTACTGGGCAGTCATTTATCGAGTACTCATCATTCTATGTAGTTACATGAAGTAACAGGGTTGATTACCTTAAACCTTGAACTAATGGCATTAGGTCGCAGGTTGGGTTAGCTTTAAACATTTAAACTAATTATAACTACTAACTTCATTTATTTGCTTAACTGATTATTGATACTAACTCTAGGTTATTACTTAACTATTGACTTATTTTTATCTAGTTAAGGCACAATCTTTATCACGGCATGTTTTATTTGTTTGGTGGTGTTACACCTAATCCTAGGATGAGAATTTAGTGACAACTTATATCACTCAAGAACAGTACCTCAAAAATATTTTCATGATTTTTGAACATTTAAAACCACAGATATTAAATATACAAGGTTAACCATGCATTATTCATAATTAAATCCTACATTAAGAAAATATTACATAAATAGTAGGTTAATTATTTTTCCTAAGTATTACATAATAACACAAGATTAATGCAACTGGTTTCACATTTTTATCATTTTTCTATCAATTACTATGCATTTCCTAAGCCCACAACTAACTAAACTTAGCATTTAAAATAAAGCACAAAATATTCAGAAACTGAAATTCATCTCTTAAAGAAAGTTGTAGATCTTCAAGAGAGGATTCCAACAAATTTTAGTTGGCATTTTTGTGATTTTTCCTTGATTTGATATCGATTTTCAAAGTGGACAGCATAAATTACATCAGGAGGTCCTTAGAGCACTATTCCTATGAGTCACAGGCCTTGCAGATAACCCCCTGGGTTTTTGCACCTTCTAACCCGGGGTCCTCAGCCTCGGTCAGAGAGGGGGCATGAGGTTTGACCGGTGTGATCCGGCGCCGGCGATCGCCGGCGGTGAGGGGAAAGGAATGGGGAGGCACCTGTGAACCTTTGCGCACCTGGAGACACATGGAATTTGTGCGGGGGTGACTTGTAGCGGCGGCACGACAGAGACCGGTGGCCGGCGGCGGAGGTGAGTAGTGGGCACGGCGGTCCGGTGGCCTTGGGAGGTGAGGAGTGGTTGGGAAGCTTCCTGGCGGTGTGAGGAGTCTTGGTGCAGGATCAATTTGAGTCAAGGAAGACCGGAGAGGGTTGTCCCATGGCGAGCAGGAGGCGGCGGCGGGCAGCGCTCGTCGGCAACAGGGCTCCAGTCGGAATTGGAGAGCGATTGGGGGTCGGTGAGCACGGGTAGAGGTCGGGGAAGCTCGCAAGGGGGTTGATGGGGGCGAGGGACGCTTGGTGGCGGCTGCCCACAGCGAGGCCGAGCGGCGGCGGGTGGAGTTCGCCGACGCGCGTTGGGAAGTTGGTGTAGTGCGCTAGGGATCCAATGGAAGGGCCGTGGAGCTTCACGGGGTTGATATAGTCCTAGCTGATGGGTCGTGGTGGCGCGGGAGGGCTCGGAGGGAGCTGTCCACGGCGAGCAGGCGTCGCCGGAGTGGAAGAAGAGAGACGGCAGTGGAGTTTGGGTCTGGCATTCGGGAATTGGTAGAGGAACCTAAGGAACGGGGTGTAGGAGCCCGTGCAGTGCTGGTGCACGCGAGAAGTAAGGTTCTGGGGCTCCGCTGTGGACTCTCCATGGCGACGGTGAGGCGGCGGCCGAGCAGAGCTCCGGGCAGCCGTGGCACGCGCAAACGGGGACAGCGGGGAGGGGAACACAGCCGGGCTCGGGGAGAGGACTACACGTGGAAGGAGGAGAAGCAGGAGGTGGACGGTGGTGGCCGGGGGAGCTGCACCGGTGGCAAAGCAGGGGAGGCAGAGGAGCAGAGGAGCAGAGGGGGTTCAGAGGAAGAAGAAGAGAGGGAAAAGGTCCGAAGGACTAGTTTGAATTTTTTAGAAAGTTCAAGGGCCTCTTGGTAAACTAAAAATTCTCACTGATATAGAGATCAAATGAAGGAATGCCCAAAACAAAAGTTGTAGAGTTTTTCAAGCTCTACAATATTGTTTTAGGGCTCAAGTTCAAAAACTCAAAGTTTGCAGCTTTTCATGTTAAATTTTGAACAAAGGTGGAATTTGAATTACCTTTGTCCTTACCAAAGGGGATTTGATCAAATTTTGGATATGTTTAGAAGTTTTTGATGAAATGTCATGATGACTTGTATTCTTACATGTTAGTCCTTAGATAAATATGAAGGTTACTTTTACACATCAACTATTTTACATAAAAGGCCCTATGGTTTTTGTTTTATTTACACTTAGGTCCCTGTTCTTGCTTAAAGGCTTATTGTCCTTGGAATTTAATCTACCTTTTATACTTTCTTTCTTATGGTAATATAAATTTGACACCTAGTATTATATTTCTCCTAGGTTTTAGTGCTATCTGCTATTTCACCCAATTTACACTCAAGGACCTATATTTTATAGGAATTACAAATATACCCCTAGTCTTTTGTACTACCCATATGTACCATAGCAAGCCTACATATATAACACTAAAACCTAGTGTCTATGTCTCTAATTACCTGAATGTCACAGCCTTGCCTCCTAAAAAGAATCTCGTCCCAAGATTCGGAAGCAGAATAGAATCGGATGATTAGATTTGGGAATTGGTTGGAAGGAAGGTTGGGAAATTCCGTTGAAGATAGGATTCTGTTTCCCAAATTGCTTCTTCTTCGGTATGATGATCCCATAAGATTTTATACATTTTGATTTTCTTTCTTCTGGTGACTCTCTCCTTAGTATCCAAGATCTGGATAGGTTGTTCGGTGTAAGATAGATCAGGTTCGATCTCAATGGCACGAGTTTCAATGATCTCTGTGGGTACTTTGATACACTTCTTAAGTTGAGAGACATGGAAAACATCATGAATGGCAGCCAATTGAGATGGAAGGCGAATTTTGTAAGCCACTGGGCCACAGACTTGAAGGATCACAAAGGGTCCAACATATCGGGGTGCTAATTTCCCTTTTATGCCGAAATGCTGAACGCCTTTAGTAGGAGATACTCAAAGATAGACAAAATCTCCTACTTGGAACTGCAGGGGTTTCCTTCTTTGGTTTGCATGACTCTTTTGCCTAGACTGGGCTGTCTTAAGGTTGGCTTGAATAACCTTGACCTGATCTTCGACTTCGACAACTAGGTCTGGTCCAAAGATTTTGCGTTCGCCGGTATCAGACCAACTCAAAGGAGTTCGACATCTGCGACCATATAATGCTTCAAAAGGAGCCATCTGAAGACTAGATTGATAGCTATTGTTGTAAGAGAATTCGGCCAAGGCAAGACATTTGTCCCAGCTTGTACCGCAATGAATAATACAAGCTCGGAGCATGTCTTCAAGTATTTGATTGACTCGCTCAGTTTGCCCATCTGTCTGAGGATGATATGCAGAGCTTCGAATCAGTTTGGTTCCAAGAGCAGACTGTAATTGTTCCCAGAAGCGTGCAATGAAGGGTGCCCCTCGATCAGAGATAATAGTTTTGGGGACACCATGTAACCGAATAATTTGATCAAGATAGACTTCGGCATACTTCCTAGCAGAGTGTGGTATGTACGGCAAGAAAATGAGCTGTCTTTGTGAGTCTATCAATGATTACCCATATGGAGTCATGCTTTTGGGATGTGTTAGGAAGACCAACAATAAAATCCATACTAATATCTTCCCATTTCCATGACGGAATGGGTAATGGCTGAAGTGCACCAGATGTCTTTACATGACTGTCTTTGACTCTCTGGCACGTATCACACTCGGATACATATTTAGCAATTTCTCTCTTCATTCGGGTCCACCAAAAATGCTGTCGAAGATCTGTTATCGCCATATTCTGGACGGGCCAAAAGTGGGCCAAGGAGCAAGATGGGCCTAGGAGAAGGTTATGGCAAGCTTGCAGATCAGATCCCGTACGGGTGTTTGGGGCCAGTAAGGCCGTGTAAACTCAGATTTAGGCAGTTAGGATTCGTGTTGTGTTTGGTTAGGGTTAGTTAAAGAGAACAAGTCTACGGACTATAAATATGTACCACGAATAAACAAGAGAGAGAGATCATTCATCAACAACTCACGGCGCATCGCCTCCCCTGTCACAGGGTTTTTCATCAGGTAAGTGCCATGCGGCCCCGATCACGCTCTGCGTGATCAGGGGCGTATTGCCCTTGCTTGTTTGTTTCATATGTTGCTCGTTCTGAAGCCTTGTAGATGGCGAGTAGCATTAGTTATCATAGCGCGCATAGAGTAATGTTATTTTATTTGTATCGTGATCATGCTCTGTTCATTATTCTTGCGCGCTCCGCGATCATTGTGTCTGATCATGGATGCAATGGCCGGGCCTTGCTTCATTTATATTGATAGATCCGATCTATTATGGCTGGTTTCTATTTGTTAGGGATTTAGTTCAATATGTGCACGATTAGGCCTTGCAAACGGGTTGAAAGTTCCGGCAGTATGTTAGTATCGGATCTTAGCCTGAGTAGAGGTTTCCTTAGGAATCGGCTCTTTAGCTGCTTTTAGGATCTCTGTTTAGGTTGTTTATTTCGATGCTTTGCGTATTCGTTAGGCTCAATCACGTGTAGGATGTTCCGATCGTGTAGTGAGGGCTTAGCTATTGTAGATTGGATTAGATTGATATCTATAGAGCAAGTTTTATCTCATTATTATATACGTACGTTATCTGTCTCGAAGATCCGATTCGGTATTGATGCAATCGGCTCTTTATAGCCGATACCGGGGAGGAGCGATGAGCCGATCACGGCTCGGACTAATCTTTGCAAGTGTCTGTGCTTACAGGAATCTCATGAATCACACCTTCCTGATCGGGTGCAGGATCAGGTGGCACGCCTAGCAACTCCAAGCCAGGGTGCGCGCCAGATCGCTGGGCCGTTGACCGAGGGACCGGGGCCCACCAGCCATCCCGGAAGCCTCCCGGCTCCTCGTGTTGCCTGTCGTTGCTCGCCGGTAGGTTTCGATCGACAACACATTCTGGCACGCCCAGTGGGACTTTCTTCATCGACTTCGTCATCGGCGTTTACATCATCTTCATCGGCCTCGTCATCTTCGTCGACTCTGTCAGTAGTGGTCAGCAGGATGTCAAGGGACGATCCGATCACTTACGAGGAACTCTCTGCTGAACATAAGCAGAGGTACGATGAAATCAAGACTCAGTTTGAAGCCGATCTCATCGGCTCTTTCGAAAGGACTCGCAGCCATGGTGTCAGGTGGAAGGGATTTTCACCTGAAGGCGCTCTTGATGGAGTAGATTTATCTATTCCATCTGAAGATCGTACTAGAGCGCTGCGTCAAGAGGTGAATTATGCGGTGGCTCATTCGTTGCACCGGCATTCTAAAAGTTTGGTCAACGCTTTCGAGCGTGTAGCTTTGCGAGTGGTCCAAGAAATTATGAAGCATCAACATTCTCCGACTGGGCCTACTTTGGGAAGCCATAAGGGAGAGTTGCCATTCCAGACCAGACCTCCATTGCCTTATGCACTTGCAGCGGCGGAATCACATGGTGCTCCAGCTTATGTGGTTTACAAAGTGGGGGGTGATCCCACAGACCACCAGTTCTTCAACGAGCCACCCAAGGAAATTCCACATGGTTACATGTGTGCATACATACCGGACAGCAACAACTCGGTACATTCTGTACAGAAAGCAATTGGAGGGGTTTCTGGAGCTGATGCGGACAAACAAGCATGGCTAGCAACTTATGCTACCGGGCCGAGCCATGACAGTATGAACTCGGCCCCTGGGTCACAAACAGCGGAGCAAATCAGCACTATTCTAAGGGATCAGTTCGGCATATTACCAAAGACGAGAGCGATCGGCTATACTAAGCCGTATCCAGGTGATTATGATTTAATCCCATTACCACCCAAGTATCGGCTCCTCGAGTTTACTAAATTCAGTGGGGCAGAAGGTTCTAGCTCTATCGAGCATGTGAGCCGATATTTAGCACAGTTGGGTATGATTTCTGTATCAGATCCATTGCGAGTAAGGTTCTTCTCGCAGTCGCTTACAGGACCGGCCTTTGGATGGTATACGTCATTAGATCCTGACTCCATTCGTACCTGGAAGCAGCTGGAAGAGCAATTCCATATTCAGTATCATTCAGAGGCTGCGGAAGCAGGAATTGCCGATCTAGCGCAGCTCCGACAGAAGCGTGGAGAGACCGTAGCAGAGTTTATTCGACGTTTCAGAGAAATGAAGAACAGGTGCTATTCAACACGGATCTCAGAAAAAGAAGCTGTCGAATTAGCATCAGTAGGATTATTAAAGCCGATCAGAGATCTGGCTTTTCAACTGGAATTCACCTCTTTGGCGCATCTGGTCCAGAAACTATCGACATATGAGCAGCGTCATCCCGAGTTATACCAAGATAAGTTTAAGCGTCAAGTAGCGGTAGTCGACACGGAAGAAGCCGATAAATCGGAAGAGGAACTAGAGGTATCGGTTGCTGAGTGGGCTTGTGGCGCAAATCCTGTGCCTTGTAAATGGCTAAAGCAAACTGGTCCTGCAAAAGGGTTCGACTTTGATGTGAGTAAGGTCGAACAAATTTTCGACTTATTACTGAAAGAAAAGCAGTTGAAGTTTCCAGAAGGACATAAACTTCCCACGGCACAGGAGTTAAAAGGAAGATCATATTGTAAATGGCATGACTCCTTTACTCACGGCACGAGTGATTGCAAGGAGCTTCGTCGGCAAATCCAATCGGCTATTGAACAGGGCCGATTAATCCTGGGCCAGACCGCCATGAAGATAGACACTCAGCCTTTTCCTGGTGTAAACATGGTGGAACATCATGACCGGTCTGCAAGGCGACAGTTGGACTTCGCGCTCGGCATTAACATGGCAGGGATGGCATCGCGACACCAGGCCAACAATAAAGAGGCTGATTCCAGCAATCAGCCCCAAAAGGAGAAAAAAGAATATGTCACAGAAGAGCGAGTAAGGTATGTAAAGAATCAACGTCCAACTTCTTCTAACCTTCTCAGGAAATATGAGTATCAGTACCAGCAGCGCCTCCGGCGGGAATCTGAAGATGAGGAATATGAGCATCGCACCGGGAAGCGTTTGAGGAAGCATGAAGATACTTGTCACGTTAAGTGCTGGTCACGTTTGAGGAAGCATCGCACCGCAGGTCCTAACCACCGGAGACTTGATCAAGACTAATGTCACGTTAAGTGACTTTAACGGGCAGACTTCAGAAGCTCAGGGTGTCCTCAGTGTAGATCTCACCATCGGAAGCAAGACCGTCCTGACTTCATTCTTTGTCGTCAACAGCAAAAGCACCTACAATATCTTACTCGGCAGGGACTGGATTCACACCAACTGTTGTATCCCCTCTACAATGCATCAATGTTTGATCCAGTGGGATGGAGATGAAGTGGAAGTAGTTCAGGCAGATGACTCAATCGAGATTTCGCATGCTGCCATGAGCATCTAGGATGCGGAGGATCAAGAGCCAATTTCAGGGATGAGCTTAGAAGGGTGTGATCGCATCGAGGCTACAAAAAAAGGAGTAAGGCTGGTTTTATCCACTGGCCTTACAGAATAGAAAAGTTGCGTGAAGAAAGTCATAATAATGTACCTATTGAGGCCGATTCGCGCAATCGGCCCCAAAAAAATGAATTTTTGGTGACAGGTGTTTTACATAGTTGTTATGGGATGGCCAGCGCTGATAGTCGGCCTGATTCTTTTCATAAAAACTTGGAAAGTAATGAAATATGTGGATCGGCCGATACTAACGATCGGCTGGAAATCGTTTTGTTATCTTCTTTTCCTGTCTGCAACATTGATCTAACGGTGGACGGGAAGTTAGGATACGGTTTCACATCGGCTGATGAACTTGAGGAAATAGATATTGGTCCTGGGGATAAGCCGCGGCCAACGTTCATTAGTAAGAAATTGCATCCGTCTTTGCGAGAGCCGATGATAACTCTATTAAAGGAATATGCCGATTGCTTTGCCTGGGATTATACAGAGATGCCTGGGCTCGATAGAAGCATAGTGGAGCATCGGCTCCCTCTCAAAAGTGGATTCCGACCGTTCCAACAGCGGATACGTCAGATGAAAGCTGATGTCTTGGTCGAAGTAAAAAAGGAAATAGAGAAAATGATAGAAGCTGGGTTTATCAGGGCTTGCAGATATGCCGAATGGATTTCAAGTGTCGTACCCGTACAAAAGAAAGATGGCCGGTGGCGGGTCTGCGTGGATTTAAGAGATCTTAATAGGGCCACTCCGAAGGATGAATATCCAATGCCTGTTGCAGAAATATTAATCAATGCGGCTGCAGGCCACAAGATTTTGAGTTTCATGGATGGTAATGCTGGGTACAATCAGATTTTCATGGCCCCCGAAGATATACACAAAACGGCGTTCAGAGTACCCGGAGCGGTGGGACTGTTCGAGTACGTGGTTATGACCTTCGGATTGAAAAATGCCGGTGCAACATATCAGCGTGCCATGAACCACATCTTCCATGACCTAATCGGCAATCTGGTAGAAATCTACATCGATGATGTCGTGGTAAAGTCCGCATCGGTCGAAGGGCACCTGGATGACCTACGGCAAGTCCTGGAACGAACTAGAAAGTTCGGGCTCAGGATGAATCCGAAAAAATGCACCTTTGGTGTAACAGCTGGGCAGTTTTTGGGTTTCCTGGTTCATGAAAGAGGGATAGAGATTGGCCTGAAAAGTCAGGAAGCCGTGCGTACTATGGTGCCACCCACTACCAAGAGGGAACTCCAGCAACTTATTGGCAAGATTAACTTCGTCAGGAGGTTTATTTCTAACCTGTCTGGGCGGATCGAACCCTTTATGGAATTAGTGAAAATCAAAACCAATGAAGAGTTCCGCTGGGGGGCAGAACAACAACGGCCGTTCGAAGAGATCAAAGAATATTTGTCGAGACCACCTGTGTTGATGCTGCCACAGCAAGACAGGCCATTTTACATATATCTATCGGTCGGTGATACCTCCATTGCTTCGGTGGTAGTGCAATTATATGATGGCAAGGAGAGGGCGGTGTTTTATCTCAGCAGAAGGATGTTGGACGCCGAAACAAGGTACTCTGACATGGAAAAACTTTGCCTCTGTTTATTTTTCACGTGCACCAAGCTTCGCCATATCCTGCTATCGGCTGAGGTAATCATCATCTGCAAATCGGATGTTATAAAGTATATGCTATCGGCTCCTATGTTGAAAGGCCGATTGGGAAAATGGATGTTTGCATTATCCGAGTTCGACATCCGATATCAACCCGCGAAGGCAGTTAAAGGGCAAGCATTGGCAGATCTCATTGCTGAGAGGGTTAATACCAATATAGCAGCGCTTTCCGTGCGAGCCTGGGCTATGTACTTCGACGGATCTGTCTGTGGAGATGGATGTGGAATCGGCATCTTGCTGGTATCGCCTCGGGGGGCAACGTACTCTTTCTCGATCAAGTTACCCGCTACTTGTACTAATAACCTTGCAGAGTATGAGGCGGTGCGTAAAGGCATGGAATTGCTTCTGGAGGCCGGAGCTGAAGCTGTGGAGGTCTTCGGAGACTCAAAATTGGTAATCTCCCAGCTCACAGAGGACTACAGGTGCGAAAGTGAGCTATTATTTCCGTTGTGGGTGCAATACCAGGAACTGATAGCCCAGTTCAGGTATATAAATTTTTATTGGATACCTAGAGCTCAGAATGCCGAGGCCAATGATCTCGCGCAGCTGGCTTCAGGATACAAAGCCGATGGGTCAAGACATCAGGTGTACTTCCTGGACCAGGGAGATTGGAGAGACGATATCTTCAACTATTTGAAGGATCCGGCTCGGGGGGCACCCAGGAAGATACGATATAAAGCCATGAGGTACGTCCTGATAGGAGATGATATGTTTTACAGGACCTTGGAGGGGTTGTTGCTCAAATGTCTAGGGCCGACCGAGTCCAATCGGCTCCTGCATGAAGTGCACGAAGGAATGTGCGGGACCCATCAGTCAGCTCACAAGATGAAGTGGCTAATCAGGCGGTCAGGATACTACTGGCCCACTATGCTTGAAGATTGTTTTATGTATTATAAAGGATGTCAAGCATGCTAGAGGTTCGGAAAAATCCAGATGGTACCAGCGTCTGTAATGAACCCCATTATTAAACCATGGCCGTTCAGAGGCTGGGGCATGGATATGATCGGCAAAATCAACCCTCCGTCTAGTAAGGGTCATCAGTTCATTTTAGCTATTACAGATTATTTCACCAAGTGGGTAGAGGCAATCCCGATGAAATCAGTAGCATCCAAAGATGTGATTCAGTTCGTCAAGGAACATGTCATTCACAGATTTGGTATCCCGCAGACTATAACGACAGATGGTGGCTCGGTTTTTATTTCAGAAGAATTCAAGAAGTTTACCGCCGATATGGGTATCAAGCTGATCAGGTCGTCTCCTTATTACGCCTAGGCGAATGGGCAAGCTGAAGCATCCAATCAGAGCCTTATCAAGTTGATTAAGAGGAAGATCGATGAATACCCCAGACGCTGGCATGAAGTCTTGTCAGAAGCATTATGGGCATACCGTATATCTTGTCATGGGGCGACAAAAACTTCCCCTTATCATTTGGTCTACGGGCAGGAAGCCGTGTTACCGTGGGAAGTTACAGCCGGGTCCAGGCGCATAGAATTCCAGAATGACCTATCCGCCGAAGAATATGCTACTCTGATGAGTGATAATGTGGAGGATCTCACGGAACTCAGGCTATGGTCACTAGAGAAGATTAAGGAGAATAAGGCTAAAGTAGCCCGCGCATACAATAAAAAGGTTAAGCCAAAGGAATTTCAAGTAGGAGACTTGGTTTGGGAAGCAGTATTACCGTTGGGAGCCAAAGACGCAGCATATGGCAAGTGGTCCCCAAACTAGCACGGGCCGTACAGGGTTGACCAGGTCCTACCCGGGAACGCATACATGCTTGAAGAATTGGACGGCGTCAAATTTCCAGTAGCAGTCAACGGCCAACACCTTAAGAAATATTTCCCAAGTATGTGGGCTAATGAACAGTGAAGCCGATGGCACCCATCAGGCAAGAAGCTGATGCAACCAGCAAGCTAAGAAGGGGGGCAAAGGCTGAATCAACGACCTTGGCATTGGCAAGACAGGAAACGGGAAAAGGGCCGATGAGCGTTGATCGGCCCGTACGTTAATAGAAAGGATTAGAACAGCCGATGCGGTGCCATCGACTTTAGAAGTTTTGCTTATGACAATCAAGCATCACAAATTATCAAACAGCCGATGTGTCACCATCGACTCTAGGTTCACTACATGAAAACGCAATAGGTTCACTACATAAAGATACAAAGTTTATCTTAGACAGCACTACTGAAGGAAAGCGTCAATAGCAGCGATAGCATCAAGGCGGATACGGTCAACCTCAGCAAGTACCGCTTCATCTTCTTCGTCCGCCCCCGGCACCACTTGTTTGCTCAAGCTGCTCAGCTCGGCCAAGTCCGTCTTCAGCTCGGCAGTCAAAGCTTCCGCCTCCTGCTTGGAACCCGCAATGAGATCCTTCTCCTCCTAGATGCGCTGCTTGGTGGCCCGAGGGAGGGTCATCGGCTTCCAATATGGTCGACCCAATCGTGGCAGGATCAAACGCAAGGAGCTCTGAAAGATCCAGGTTCTGGAGGAAAAGAGGGTAAGCAAGGCATCGCGGGAGAAGACCAAAGTAATTACGAAGAAAAAGCCATACCTTTCCTGAAGAGGAAGTAGCGATGGCCAACGAAGGGACGATCGGCTCCCGGGGGTGCATCCTTTCCGAAGGATGAACGATGGCGGCAGATGCCGTATGAACCGCACCTCCGGAAGAAGAGGCGACAGCCGACGGGGCAACAGTCGGCTCTGCGAGAGTAACAGGCGATGAGATGGCGGTCAGCTCTGCGGGACGTACCTCTCGTGCAGGGGAATCGGCAGTGGCTGAGGCGGTAGAGGGTTCTTCCAAACAGGGGCCAACAGGAGATGAAGTCACGACCGGCGCCTGCGGGCCTGGCGAAGCAGCTGGGACAACAGCTGATGTGGAAGGATCCTCCAAGACTGTTGCACTAGGATCACGGAGAGTGATCAAGGCCCTGATGGGCGCATCCACGTCCTCTGGCACCTCCGAAGATGAGCCCTTCTGGCATGGGGGCTCCTCCCCGCTGGAGACTTCTACAACGGCAGGCTATGAGAGAAGAGAGCATCGTTAAAGGAGACATGAACAAAAGTCCGATTGCAAAGCGGGAGGAGGGGCCAAACCTGGTTGGTGACCGGAGATGACGGAATAGGGGAAGATGGCGTAGCTTCCTTTCGGACCTTTCTGACAAGAATCTTCCTCATCTTAGTGCGAGCCCGGGGGGCAACAGCCTCTGAAAGTCGTTTTCGCTTGGGGGTCAACTTAACAGTGCTCGGCTGAATCTGCATCACGCTTTTTGAAGGAGGAGGCGCATTCTTGCCGAAGAGGACCACAGGAGCAACCGCCAGGAAACAAAAGGGCGATCCATCATCGTTCATCGGCTCTGGGCCGTCTTCTTGCTGCAGAAACAAAAAAAAATGGATTCAGGAGGGGTCTAGCAAAAGTTAAAAGAAGAAACGTCAATCGAAAGGCGGTACCTCTCCAGCGGGAATGTCATACTCAGGATAGATCTGCTACAGCATCGGGCCCAGAGCTCTTCGGAAAACGTGAGTTTTCCACATCGACCACCATCCCTCAAAGTCGACAGTCGAAGAGGTAAAGGAAAGATTGGCAGGAACAGCTAAGGGAAGGTCTGTAAACAGGCTGTAGCACCTTTGGGTGGTCAAAGCATTAGGGAGGTCCACCCTGTTTGATGTTAACAAGTGGAGAAGGAAGTGGGGAGGCACCTGCGCAAGACCAAACTGCCGGGCCGCTACAACCGGCTGGTAAAACTCATAACCAGGCTTGAGGATACGATTAGAAGTACTCATGCCAACTGGGAGGAGGCAGGGCCGAACCATAATGGAGTAAAGGTGCCTAGTGTCGGCATCATAGGCAATATCGGCCAAACGGAAGGTAGCTGGGTTCTCGAAGAGTTCGGAATCGGCATAAGGAAGAAAGTTTGGATTGTCAAGGCCTTTATAGAAAACCTTGAACCAACGGGAAGCATCTTGAGGATTCAATTTCCCGCCAGGGAGACTGTACAAGGCCTGCCCAAAACTAGTGCACCTAATCTGTCTCCCACTCAGATCAGGGAAGGAATTGCCGACTAAGGAAGGGAAATTAGGGTCAGAACTTTGGAAATAAAGACGAGCCCACAACTGGATGAACCACCATGGGCCACCAGTTCTGATTTTCTTCTGAGAAAGAAGGCTAGAAGTCATCAGATGGAGATATCTGTAAAGTTCCCCAAGAAATAGTCTGCCAAGGCCAACAGGTTTACCCCTGGCCAGCTCATAAGCCAAGGAGAGATAGTTCTTGGTCGGGGCGAGGGAAGGGCCACAGAAGAGGAAATGTTCGAGCCATAGGTTTAGAAAGGCCGTGTGCTCCTTCTCCGATACAGGGCCCTTGCTTTTCTGGTGTTGGCTCAGGTATGTGCTCCAGTTAGTGCATTCAGTTTTGGAAGACAGTTTGTAAGGGACTACAGAGAGGCTGTAAGCAGAAGGGCAGGCTGATGATATGTCTAAGCCGGTGATCATCACAACATCCAGCAGTGTTGGTGCTAATGGGCTGTGCCCGAAGAGAAAACAATTCAAGGCGTCAGACCAGAAATAGCCGATGGTCTTCAGAAGGTTCTCATCTTTTTCAAGGGGGGAGAGGGACAGAGATAGAGCATCGGCTATCCCGATGGATTCCCATAAGGGCTGGTAGGCGTTCGCTACTCTGTTGTACTAGACTATCCAGCCTTCAGGGGGATTTGGCCAAGCGCGGAGGCTATCCGACCAAGACTCTAAGTCTATATCCTGACTCACAAAGGGGATTCGATTGGTTTCACAAGAAATCAGATCTATGGGTTTCTCATAGGAACGAGGCCCGAGGCAAAAAGAATTGGGGGAAGAAGGGTGCGGCAAGAAGATATCGGAAGCCTGAAAAAACCCCAAGAAAAACAAGATTGCCGAGGGAAGAATTAATTAACCGCGCAGTAAAATTTGCAGATGCCGTGTTAAATTAATAGGGGTCGGAGTTTACCTTCAGACCGAAGACGGCGGCGGCGGTGCGCGAAGACTCCGCCATCGGGAATCCTAAATCGAGACTCTGAAGAGCGGATCTAGGTTTGGCGGCTCAAGATCGGATGTATGTCTCAAGGACCGGGGAGGATCTTGCGGCTAGGGTTTGTGAGCAAAAGGGGATCGGAGTTGATCTGGATTCCAGAATCTTCAGAGGTTTGCGTTGGACTGAAAGGCCGGCAGAAGGGTAAAGTAAATAGAAGGGTTATTTCAGATCCGGATCGGTATATTCTAAGGCCGATGCGTTGCCATCAGCTCTTAAACCGATTATTGTGCACAAGAAGAGTTGCTGATACAAAAGCAGATTCTATTCACAGCGAGGCAGTAAATACAAAAGAGTAGCAAAATACTCCCAAAGGTGGCCTAGTGGGATACTACGGTCTACCACCAGTATACGCCAAAGGTCTTGCGGCTCTTGGACGGCGGAGCAATGCTAGTACCACTGCTACTACTATCGCTGCTGCCGTCATCATCGTCCCCGCTACCGCCGCTGGTGAAGCTGTCATCGTCTTTGGCTCCTTCACTGCCGTCGGAAGTGTCGTCCGATGACCTGCCAAAAAGGAAGGTACCTGCCATCGGATCTTCTTCGGAGGAGATGGAATCGGCTCGTTCCTCCGAGGAAGAAAGGTCTTCTCCCCAAGATGCGTCATCTTCGTCTTCCTCCAGCTCGGCCCCGAGGAGTAGTGCGAGATCCTCGCCATCAGTCAGGGATTCATCATCCTCTGACTGGTAACAGAAGTCCCACTCCTCTGCGTCCCAATGCAGGGGGGCACGGACCTTGTAAGCGGCGATTGGGTCATATTCTGGGGTTGGCTCTCGAGAGGGTTCGGATTCATAAGAAATGGTGGAAGAAGCAGAAGAAGAAGAAGCCATGGCGAAAGAAGAAGAGGAGGAGTGTAATTGGTAATGGCCGTGAGAGAAAGATGACTGGGGAAGTTGCCGTGGGTAAGTTTATAAAGGAAAATCAATGGGTGAGGTGAATCGGCATCGTGACAGTTCCCGAGGAGATTAATACAGGAGAGGCATATACAGATCGGAAGCCGAAGGGTCGAGGTGGTTTTTAAAATAAATGATTTCGGAATTACCATCGCCGAAACCAGGGGGGCATGTGTTATCGCCATATTCTGGACGGGCCAAAAGTGGGCCAAGGAGCAAGATGGGCCTAGGAGAAGGTTGTGGCAAGCTTGTAGATCGGATCCCGTACGGGTGTTTGGGGCCAGTAAGGCCGTGTAAATTCAGATTTAGGCAGTTAGGATTCGTGTTGTGTTTGGTTAGGGTTAGTTAAAGAGAACAAGTCTACGGACTATAAATATGTACCACGAATAAACAAGAGAGAGAGATCATTCATCAACAACTCACGGCGCATCGCCTCCCCTGTCACAGGGTTTTTCATCAGGTAAGTGCCATGCAGCCCCGATCACTCTCTGCGTGATCAGGGGCGTATTGCCCTTGCTTGTTTGTTTCATATGTTGCTCGTTCTGAAGCCTTGTAGATGGCGAGTAGCATTAGTTATCATAGCGCGCATAGAGTAATGTTATTTTATTTGTATCGTGATCATGCTCTGTTCATTATTCTTGCGCGCTCCGCGATCATTGTGTCTGATCATGGATGCAATGGCCGGGCCTTGCTTCGTTTATATTGATAGATCCGATCTGTTATGGCTGGTTTCTATTTGTTAGGGATTTAGTTCAATATGTGCACGATTAGGCCTTGCAAACGGGTTGAAAGTTCCGGCAGTATGTTAGTATCGGATCTTAGCCTGAGTAGAGGTTTCCTTAGGAATCGGCTCTTAAGCTGCTTTTAGGATCTCTATTTAGGTTGTTTATTTCGATGCTTTGCGTATTCGTTAGGCTCAATCACGTGTAGGATGTTCCGATCGTGTAGTGAGGGCTTAGCTATCGTAGATTGGATTAGATTGATATCTATAGAGCAAGTTTTATCTCATTATTATATACGTACGTTATCTGTCCCGAAGATCCGATCCGGTATTGATGCGATCGGCTCTTTATAGCCGATACCGGGGAGGAGCGATGAGCCGATCACGGCTCGGACTAATCTTTGCAAGTGTCTGTGCTTACAGGAATCTCACGAATCACACCTTCCTGATCGGGTGCAGGATTAGGTGGCACGCCTAGCAACTCCAAGCCAGGGTGCGCGCCAGATCGCTGGGCCGTTGACCGAGGGACCGGGGCCCACCAGCCGTCCCGGAAGCCTCCCGGCTCCTCGTGTTGCCTGTCGTTGCTCGTCGGTGGGTTTCGATCGACAACAAGATCTTGATACATTTTGGTGCTACCCGGATGAATAGAGAATTTAGATAGATGTGCTTCATCAAGGATTTGTTTACGAAGTTGATGATCTTTTGGTACAACAATACGATTGTTGAACCATAGGACTGCTTGATGATCTGTATGGAAACACTTATATTTGGCTTCTCCCTACGATAGTTTTGATTTGATAATTTTGATACCTTAATCATGTGATTGCGACATGACGATTCTATCTTGAAGAGTAGACTCGATAGATAATAGATTTAGACTACCTTAAGGAATGATCTCTAGATTGAGTTTCCTCATCTGATTGCAAGAGAGTATCACTAAAAGTTGCTATGGATAAGCAATGACAATGTGTCTTGCGGCTAAGTGCATCCGCAACCACATTGGCTTTGCCAGGATGATAATGTACCTCAAGATCATAGTCTTTGATCAATTCTAACCAACGCCTTTGCCTCACATTCAGGTCAGCTTGGGTAAAGATATATTTGAGGCTCTTATGGTCAGTGTAAATGATACACTTAGCACCCATAAGATGATGTCTCCAGATTTTGAGAGCGTGAATAACTGCTACCAATTTAAGATCATGAGTTGGATAATTTTGCTCATGATTCTGAAGTGCTCGGGATGCATAAGCAATGACCCGGTTGTTTTGCATTAGGACACAACCAAGGCCAATTCCAGAAGCATCGCAATAGACATCAAAAGGCTGGGTGTTATCTGGCTGAGCTAGCACTGGGGCAGTTGTCAAAAGTTTTCTCAAGGTGTGGAATGCTTCATCACACTTATCATCCTAGCGGAACTTAACCTCTTTCTTAAGTAGCTCAGTCATGGGTTTGGCTATCTTGGAGAAGTCTGGAATGAATCGGCGATAGTATCCCTCCAATCCAAGGAAACTTCGAATTTGATGGACTGAAGTTGGAGGCTTCCAATCCATAACCTCCTGGACTTTGGTTGGATCAACCGATATGCCTTCACTAGAGATAGTATGTCCCAAAAATTTCACACTATCCAGCCAAAATTCACATTTCGAGAATTTGGCGTAAAGGCGATGATCACGTATTCGTTGAAGAACGACACGTATGTGATTGGCATGGTCTTCTTTAGTCTTGGAATATATCAGAATATCATTGATGAAGACCACGACGAATTTGTCAAGTTCCGGCATAAAAACTGAATTCATGAGATACATGAAATATGCCGGGGCGTTAGTAAGATCAAATGACATAACCAAATATTCATATAGCCCATACCTGGTCGAGAAAGCCGTTTTTGGAATATCACAAGGCTTGATTTTGATCTGGTGATAACCAGAGCGTAAATCGATCTTGGAAAAGACCTTAGCTCCAGCTAACTGATCGAATAAAATATCAATGCGGGGAAGTGGGTACTTGTTTTTGATAGTGACCGCATTGAGTGGTCGATAGTCAACACATAATCTTAGGCTATTGTCTTTTTTCTTAATGAAGAGAGCAGGGCAACCCCAAGGTGAAGCACTTGGGCGTATGAAACCTTTATCAAGAAGATCTTGAAGTTGGATTTTTAGTTCGGCCAATTCATTTGGAGGCATGCGATATGGCCTTTTTGAAATAGGAGCAGTGCCAGGTTGAAGTTCAATGATGAGCTCGATGTCTCTATCTGGTGGCATTCTAGGCAAGTCATCTGGAAAGACATCGGGATACTCACAGACTACAGGTATATCTTTTACTTTGATATCTGTGATGGCATATGTGCAAGAGTGCAGGTATTTCTGCCGAGGCAGATAGAGGGTAATGACTCCTTGATATGGTGAGTTAATCTCAATAACTCGGGAGGAGATATCTAACAGTACTCTATGTTCAGTCATCCAATTTGTCCCAAGTATTATATCAATACCCTCTAAGTTTAGCAACAGCAAATCAGTTTTGATTACTCTGCTGCCTAACTGAATTGGCACACTTCAAACCATTTGGTTGGAAGTGATCTTGCCTCCAGGAGTAGAAATCATATATGAACCCTGGGTAGGACAAAGATCAAGTCCTATTCGGGTACCACAGTTGTTACTAATAAAACTATGAGTTGCTCCTAAATCAAATAATGTAACAACTGGTTTGTGGTGAATAGAGAATGTACCCGACATGATGGGGGCTCCGTCCGGAAGTTCTGCAAGGGTGGTGAAGTTAATTCGCCCTTGTCGGACTTCCATCATCGGCCTTTTACCCTTGTTCTGGTTACGCTGATTGAAACTCTGCCCTTGGTTAGGTTTCTTGGGCCGCGGACAATCCCTGATGAAATGATCCGCACTCCCGCAATTGAAACAGACATAATTGCTGCCTCTCTGTTGGACTTGTTGAACATTTGGCCTTGGGCCAAATTGCTGTGGTTGTTGCGGAGGTACGGGAGGTTTATACCCTCCTTGTTGTTGAGGTGGCCTGAAAACCAATCTACCAAACAAAACATTCCGCTGTGGCGCTCGGGGCGATGCATTCTGAACGAATCGATACCGCGAGGGTTGAACGCCCGTGGGTTCAGTAGAAATCCTGCGCTTCTTTTTGGCACGGTGTGCCGTGATACAATCCTCCTGAGTCAGGGCCATGTTAACAAGCTCACTAAAGGTATTCACCTTTATAAGGTTCAGACATTCTTTGAGCTTGGTGCTCAAGCCCCGATCGAAGCGATCCTATTTCTTGGCATCATTATCTGCGTGATAACCCGCGTACTGACACAGGTGATTAAAAGTCTGTGCATATTGCAATACAGAGCGGGTGCCTTGAGTAAGTGCCAATAACTCATTCAGTCTGCGCTCCATTAATCCCTCAGGTATATGATGTGCTCGGAAAGCATTTCGGAATTCTTCCCAAGAGATGACATGGCCTTCAGCTTGCATCGCACAGTAGTTATCCCACCAGATACGAGCAGCTCCACGTAATTGCTGGGCAGTGAAGTGAGCCTTGCTAGAGTCCGCACATGGAATCAAAAGGAGAGAGAACTTTGATTCAATGGTGCGAAGCCAAGCATCGGCATCAAGGGGCTCCTCCACTTTACTGAATAGCAGGGGCTGGGTACTGAAGAAGTCTTGGTAGTTTGCCACCTGAGGCTCATCGCGACCTCCTCGTACTTGCTGGCGCTGTTGGTTTTGCTGTGCCTGTACCAGCAGATTGAGGAGTTCGGTTTGCCGAGCCATCACCTCGGCTAGATTGGGAGGTGGCGGTGGCGGTTGTTGAGAACCACTGGCTTGTTCTGCCCGGAAGCCTTCCGGGGTTCCACGCGTGGCTCCAACCATCTGAAATAAAGGAGACGTCCGTTATTAACCACATGACCTTACTCCCAATTTCAGAAGATACAATATTCAAATAAACAATGCACATATTCCATTCAATCATCTCATTTCAGAATATAAAGATAGGGAACAAAAGGATAAAACATGAGGCTTATATTACAATGCAGATTTTGATTGTTTTCCACATCATACATCCGAAGGATCCATACCCAGGCCATCTATGTTACAACAAATGGCGCAAAGTCTAAGTAAGCTACGTGTTATCTAAGGAATTACACTTCTCACAGGTTACATCTAAAAAGTCAACGATTTGACAACTAGAAATCGTCGAAGTTGCCTACAGAAAACTGACTGCCAGAAGAAGAATGGTGGGGACTAAGAACAGGGTCCCCATGCTCAGAGTCAAGCTCTGAGACCCCTTCAATTTCCTCTAGATATTCTTCTTCGGCCTTGGGCACTACAGGTGCAGCGGGAGGTATTGGTGGCTGCTGCAGTTCTTCAAGGTGAGCCTGGGCATCATCAGCCTCAAGGATCAGATCATGGATTTGTTCCTGAAGGAACTCAATGATGGTATTGCGCTGAGTGATTATATGATCACTCTCGTTGATCTGATCTTCTCGATGAAGGATGGTCTCATCCCATGCTGCGATGATCTCATCCTTCTGAGTCACCAAGGCTCGAAGTTGTTCAACTTGAGTGATTTGTCTATCAGCCTCCCTATAGTGACCTCGCGCGGTATTGATCAACTGACCCATCTCGCGACGTAGTAGCAGTTGATAGTGATATTGCACCTTCATAAACCGCATAGTACCCCGAAGTGCTTCCTCGGTGGAACCTTCTAACCTGTGACCTTCAGGGACTATCCTGAGGTTCCAGTCTGGATCATTGGGATCTATGGTAGAACATATACCGATCGGCTGTCCTGCAACTTCTCTCGGATGTTGATTACAGAAAAGATAAATGGCTTCCAGTGCTGCTCCTTCGATTGTGTCCACTATTCGATAGCCCATCATGTCAACTTCAATGGGCTGCCATTGAGAACGAAAAGGATGTTGAGGAATAGTCATTCTGACTCGAGCTCGATGAACGCCTTCTTCCTGATACTCAACTGCATCATATTGTGGAGGCTCTGTATAGTAGAATGACCTTAAAGATTCCCAAAGTAAATGAGGAAAACCCTCCCAATGCAGGGCATTGGTGTGGAGATGCCCTGCCGGATCCCAAAAGACGTTGGAAGGGGCTGCCATCTGCAACAAGAATGCAAATGGTGAGATATGTTTACCCTGCTAAGAAATCACAAGGTAAATAGAATGAGACAAACGATTCTGATAACAGCAAGGACTGGAAATCAGATGAATACTTAAGGTACTCAACCAAAGAAACCCATACTAAAAATAAACAACCTACTACATATCCTTAGAAAACCAAAACATACATTATATCCATGTATTTGATGATAAATTATGTATGCACGTTCTATTCAACCTCACAACCAAAACAACTGCCGAATATCTTCGGACTTACGCAATTAGTTTCGGTGGCATAACACATACGTCTCTCACTAATAACTAGTCGATAAGTCCTATACGTCCTAATTCCGTAATCGTGGTTAGTGTACCTGCAGGAAATCACAATATATATCCAATGAACCTTTCATGCCAGCATGTCATGAAAGCGTCCCCAATCACTACTGTTCACTATAGAAACAGCATCTGTACCATTACCGCCGTACAGACAACGTTAACATACGTCGTCGAAACAACGTATTTACGGGGATACCGCAACATGCAGGGGTATGAACAGCGATCGCCATACCCTGCGCCGAACCATCTACTCCCAATATATTCAACCTAAGTTGATATATTGGCAGCATCTCAAGTAGGCCACTGCTTGAGAATCAGCGTTCGGCTCGCATCACCGACGGGAAAGCCAAGCTCTCTCAGTTGGCTGAGGATCCTTACCTCCTTACCTCACCATCGAAGGTGTCGTTACAGAAAGTAAAGTTGGATTGTACATGAATTTAAGTTTTTACAGAAAAGTAATGCTGGTGGTTAGAGTTATATACATATATATATACCATAGCCACCTCTAATTCCCTTAGATATCACCCTAGGGCTTTACGTACTAAGCACAAGCCTTAACGAAACCAACATAGTTTTACAAAATACTTGGTTGGTCAAATTTTATACTAAAAGTATTTTTAAGGCATTTCAAATCTCCAGTGTACACTTGTTAGCTCTGATACCAGCTGTGGCAGAACCGACAAGAATTACACCGGCTCAAGTACGCGAGTCCACTCTTGAGGGCTTCAACGTACTTCAAGTAGTATAATCCCTTGGCCTGTTGGGTAACGTCCTGATAAACCACCGAATGCAGGATCAAACAAGGTACCTCGCATGAAGGCGAGTCCAGAGATACAAAAGCCATCACATTTTCATCACAGGCAGTTATATTACACAAGTGTTCAAAAGTAACATAAGTTACCAACTGATGGAAATTATTACAAAAACAGTTTTAAGTTTCCAAGTCATAGCAGCGGAGTTTATAACACGGGCACTGTACACGTCGCCAGCTCAGATACCATGCTAGCCCTAGCATGATATCACTCGGAGGGGTCTGCGTTGGTCGGGGACGGGTCCCACTCCACGGACCAACCATCAGGCAGAGGGTAGGGCCACGGTACAGGCAAAGCTGAGTCGTCAGGGAGATTACCTGAACAAAAGTTACAAGGCAAGACTGAGTATTCTAATACTCAGCAAGGCTTACCCGTTTATGGTATACATAGCCATGAAACTAGACTTATGAAGGCTTTTCAGGTTTAGGGTAGGGTTTTCAGCTGAAAAGCAACAAAGAGTAAGTCCTTAATTTTAATTTTTAGCTTTCAAATTCTATGTGATTATCCATTCTAGATAAGCACCTATAGCTATTCAAGCATGGTGGAATCTTTTGGTCAAACATCATCTTTGCTAACCATATAATTGCTCTTGTTACTCTATGTGGTAAAGGGATCAAGCAGTCTCAATCTCCGTGAGAAACGGACGATTCCTGAATCGAATTTCAGCCTTGCAAGGTAAATCTAACTCACACGTTTGGAACATCCAGCGATTGTTCCGAGCAACCGTTTGCCTTTCATTCCGACTCATGGATTAGAGCCACCACAAGCGACTGCAGGACCATACGCACATCCAATATGCAGGACATATGCCTGTAGAGCGACTATACTGCCATACTCCTGGTTGCCCTGCAACACGTATTCCCACACGTCGAATCAAGTAACCAGAAGAACCAAATATGAGTGGTGGGAGGTATGTCCACTCCTCGGGCCGATTGGTTACTAGGCTTACCGCTTACCATATTTCGCGGCATGTGGCTAGTACTTTCAAATGTTTAACCACCACTACCTCACACTGCGACCTTATCCAATTCAACAACACAAGACGGGGTATCATCTCAACCATGATACCTCACATAAATCCCGTCCGTCATCCTTATAGTGAGTACAGGAATGTAAACATTACAACTCCTATATCATGCGAGTGACAGGAAATCACCCAACTTCTACCGGTCCTATTAGCAGAGCAGCTATTCGGACTCAAGTGCTAGTATCCAATACATTGGTTCCTAAGAAAATGTAACTAGGGTTTCTCATACAATTCCTATGAACTTAATGCACAGATAGATATAAGAAACATAGGTTGCAATGTAAATAAAGTAGGGGTTATGTCCGAGGCTTGCCTTCTTGCGTAGGGTTGGGGGCAGCAGTGTCAAAGTTTTCCGAACTTTGGTTCGGAGCTTCAGTTAGACCTTCGATGGCGCTCTCGGGGTCTTCAGGAACTTCTACGGCTTGATCTGAGATCAGTTCGTAGTCGCCGTCGGCGAGAGTAGTCGAGTCTACATGATATGCAAAGATGTAAATTAAGGGATGCATACTCTTTTATTTTATTTCGCGATAAAGTTGTAATTCAAGAAAGCATAACTTCATTATTGAACACATCTTTTATTTTCCTACTGGGCAGTCATTTATTGAGTACTCATCATTCTATGTAGTTACATGAAGTAACAGGGTTGATTACCTTAAACCTTGAACTAATGGCATTAGGTCGCAGGTTGGGTTAGCTTTAAACATTTAAACTAATTATAACTACTAACTTCATTTATTTGCTTAACTGATTATTGATACTAACTCTAGGTTATTACTTAACTATTGACTTATTTTTATCTAGTTAAGGCATAATCTTTATCACAGCATGTTTTATTTGTTTGGTGGTGTTACACCTAATCCTAGGATGAGAATTTAGTGACAACTTATATCACTCAAGAACAGTACCTCAAAAATATTTTCATGATTTTTGAACATTTAAAACCACAGATATTAAATATACAAGGTTAACCATGCATTATTCATAATTAAATGCTACATTAAGAAAATATTACATAAATAGTAGGTTAATTATTTTTCCTAAGTATTACATAATAACACAAGATTAATGCAACTGGTTTCACATTTTTATCATTTTTCTATCAATTACTATGCATTTCCTAAGCCCACAACTAACTAAACTTAGCATTTAAAATAAAGCACAAAATATTCAGAAACTGAAATTCATCTCTTAAAGAAAGTTGTAGATCTTCAAGAGAGGATTCCAACAAATTTTAGTTGGCATTTTTGTGATTTTTCCTTGATTTGATATGGATTTTCAAAGTGGACAGCATAAATTACATTAGGAGGTCCTTAGAGCACTATTCCTATGAGTCACAGGCCTTGCAAATAACCCCCTTGGTTTTTGCACCTTCTAACCCGGGGTCCTCAGCCTCGGTCAGAGAGGGGGCATGAGGTTTGACCGGTGTGATCCAGCGTTGGCGATCGCCGGCGGTGAGGGGAAAGGAATGGGGAGGCACCTGTGAACCTTTGCGCACCTGGAGACACTTGGAATTTGTGCGGGGGTGACTTGTAGCGGCGGCACGACAGAGACCGGTGGCCGGCGGCGGAGGTGAGTAGTGGGCGCGGCGGTCCGGTGGCCTTGGGCGGTGAGGAGGTGGTTGAGGAGCTTCCTGGCGGTATGAGGAGTCTTGGTGCAGGATCAATTTGAGTTGAGGAAGACCGGAGAGGGTTGTCCCACGGCGAGCAGGAGGCGGCGGCGGGCGGCGCTCATCGGCAACGGGGCTCCGGTCGGAATTGGAGAGCGATTGGGGGTCGGTGAGCACGGGTAGAGGTTGGGGAAGCTCGCAAGGGGGTTGATTGGGGCGAGGGACGCTTGGTGGCGGCTGCCCACGGCGAGGCCGAGCGGCGGCGGGTGGAGTTCGCCGACGCGCGTTGGGAAGTTGGTGTAGTGCGCTAGGGATCCAATGGAAGGGCCGTGGAGCTTCACGGGGTTGATGTAGTGCTGGCTGACGGGTCGTGGTGGCGCGGGAGGGCTCGGAGGGAGCTGTCCATGGCGAGCAGGCGTCGCCGGAGTGGAAGAAGACAGACGACAGTGGAGTTTGGGTCTGGCGTTCGGGAATTGGCAGAGGAACCTGAGGAACGGGGTGTAGGAGCCCGTGCAGTGCTGGTGCACGTGAGAAGTAAGGTTCTGGGGCTCCGCTGTGGACTCTCCATGGCGACGGTGAGGTGGTGGCCGAGCAGAGCTCTGGGCAGCCGTGGCGCGCGCAAACGGGGACAGCAGGGAGGGGAACAGAGCTGGGCTCGGGGAGAGGACTACGCGTGGAAGGAGGAGAAGCAGGAGGTGGATGGTGGTGGCCTGCACGCCCGCGGCTGGGGGAGCTGCACCGGCGGCAGAGCAGGGGAGGCAGAGGAGCAGAGGACAGAGGGGGTTCAGAGGAAGAAGAAGAGAGGGAAAAGGTCCGAAGGACTAGTTTGAATTTTTTAGAAAGTTCAAGGGCCTCTCGTTAAACTAAAAATTCTCACTGATATAGAGATCAAATGAAGGAATGCCCAAAACGAAAATTGTAGAGTTTTTCAAGCTCTACAATATTGTTTTAGGGCTCAAGTTCAAAAACTCAAAGTTTGCAGCTTTTCATGTTAAATTTTGAACAAAGGTGGAATTTGAATTACCTTTGTCCTTACCAAAGGGGATTTGATCAAATTTTGGATATATTTACAAGTTATCATGAAATATCATGATGACTTGTATTCTTACATGTTAGTCCTTAGATAAATATGAAGGTTTCTTTTACACATCAACTATTTTACATAAAAGGCCCTATGGTTTTTGTTTTATTTACACTTAGGTCCCTATTCTACTTAAAGGCTTATTGTCCTTGGAATTTAATCTACCTTTTATACTTTCTTTCTTATGGTAATATAAATTTGACACCTAGTATTATATTTCTCCTAGGTTTTAGTGCTATCTGCCATTTCACCCAATTTACACTCAAGGACTTATGTTTTATAGGAATTACAAATATACCCCAAGTCTTTTGTGCTACCCACATGTACCATAGCAAGCCTACATATATCACACTAAAACCTAGTGTCTATGTCTCTAATTACCTAAATGTCACAGCATGTGTTATCACCATAATTCGGGTGGGCCAGAAAGATGGGCCGAGGAGAAGATGGGCTTCAAGGTTAGTCATAGTGGGCTTGCGAATCGGACCTTATGCTGGTGTTTGAGGCCAAGGTTGGCCATGTATCTAGATAGGCATGTGTGTTTAAATAGTTTAGATAGAGATAGTTAAGATTTGTGTCGTGTTTAGTTAGGATTGGTTAGGGAAGGCAAGTCTACAGACTATAAATACGTACCTTGGATAATCAATAAGGGAATCGAATCAATCATTCACCAACAACTCTCGGCGCATCGCCACCTCTGTCCTAGGGTTTCTCGGGTAAGTGCCGTGCAGCCCAGATCACACCCTGTGTGATCGGGGCAGCATTATCCTTGCTTATTTACCTTTTGTCTTTCTCGTTCTGAAGCGTTATTGATGACGAGTAGCACTAGTTATTTTAACGTTTATAGAGTAGCATCGGTTCTTTCATGCTTTATTCACACATCATTTGTTACCTGTAAAAATTTAGCTTAACTGTGCCCGATCTCGGGTATAAGGACAGCGCCTTGCTCTGTTCTTATTTAGTAGATCCAATTTGTTATGGTTAATCTTTGTTCATCAAAGATTTAGTTTAATATCTGGATGATTAGGCCCTTCAAACGGGTTGAATGTTCCGGCAGCGTGTTTGGTGCTTTATAACAGCTTAAATAGGGATTGTTCCGGGAATCAGCTTTGGGTTGGTTTTTAGACCTCTGTTTAGGTTGTTGTTTCCTTACCTTCCGTATCTGTTAGGTTCAATTACGCGTAGGATGTTCCGATTATGCACTGAAATCTTTAATCATTGTAGATTGGATTAGCTTAATGTTTACAGAGTGAGATTTATGTTACCATTAGACAAATTTGCGTTATTTATAGATCCGATCCGGTACTGAACACAATCGGCTCTTTACAGCCGATATCGGGAATCATCCGATTAGCCGATCATGGCTCGAACTAACGTTTATATGTGTCTGTGCATGCAGGAAACTGATCAGGTACAAGGTCAGGTGGCACGCCTAGCAACCCAGAAGCCAAGACGTGTGCCGGATCTCAGGCCGTTGACCGAGGGACCGGGGCCCACCAGTAGTCCCGGGAGCCTCCCGGCTCCTCGTGTTTCCTGTCGCTACTCGCTGGCGGGTTTCGACCGACAACAGTTATAGATCACGGGATTACCACTAGCTGCGCAGATGCGAAACTTGTGTCGAGCGTCCAGGCAGTGTAGTCGATCAGCTTCCTTGTCCTCGCCGCCTCATCCCACATCCTGCTCCTGAACTCCTCTCGTGTGGTTCATCCAAGTGCTACAGATACAACACCTCCAAGGTATCCACACATACAGGAAGGAAATGTCACACGCCAGACTACTAGGTCCAAGGGTGCAACTAAGGCATGGGCGTGAGAGGCGCAGCGGCTGGTGAGGCAATCTTTGTCAACCCTAATCCACGCACCCCACCCCTTATTATGTAGGCGTCCCCGACGGGCCTCTAGGTCTGAGGCCCATTAGGACACCTAAGCCTTGTCTAATTCAGATTCTATCCTCATTAGACTTCCAGACCCTTAAGTGTACAACCCAATAGGTTCATGTACGTATAGACATGACCCGAGTACTCCTACTCGGTCATTAGTTAACAGCAGCCTGTAGCAAGACGTGCCAACTCCTATACGCACATAAAGATCGTATCAGACGAACCATCACAACATTATGTACATGACATTCCCTTTACCTCACGATACTTGGTCTAGCTCCAAGATGAACTCTCTTTCTCGATCCTATGATTCGGAATCCCTCACTAGGTTAACTCTTAACCTTATATAGTAGCATGGCTATGCATTTCCGGATCCTATCACTCGAGTGGCCCAGAGACATCTCTCTCAATTAGAGAGGGGCAAATCTTATCTTGATTGACCATACCTCACAGCATGCTTCGTGACAAAACCCGAAGACTTTCTATATAACTACCTAGTTACAGAGCAGCATTTGAGAGCCCCTAGGTAGGGCAATTCACATCTTGAGAACATGTGACAGTCTTAGGTCAAAGGACCAAGCGTACAAGTTGTGTAAAGAGAGGACTATATAATTGTCTCTTACGTTAGGTCAGTCCAGCCACATGTCCATACATGCGCCCACATTATTAGTTTGACATCTCTATGTCCATAACTTGTGAAACACAGTCATCAACCAATAGATGTGCTAGTCTAATGTTCACATGTGTCCTCACATGAACTCCAACTAGGGACACCTTTTAGAATAACCATACAAGTTAGGAGTTTCACAAACAATTCATATAATTGTCAATCCATACAAGCATCCTTTTCTTGGATATTCAGTAAACACATTACAAATCGTGGATATAATCAAATACAATCATCTCTTTGATTGCCTCTAGGGCATATTTCCAACAGTCTCCCACTTGCACTAGAGTCAATTGAGAAGATATCTAATACCCATGGCTCTTGTGTGCGCCTCATGCTTAGGTTGCAGGAGAGGCTTTGTCAAAGGATCTGAAACATTCAAGTCTGTGTGTATTTTGCATATCTTGATCTCACCCAGTTCCATGAACTCTCGAGTAAGATGAAAACGCTGTATAATGTGTTTGCTCTTCTGATGATTCCTTGGCTGCTTCGCTTGCGCAATGGCCCCACTGTTATCACAGTACAGATCCAGTGGGCTGACGCATTGGGAAGCACACCAAGCTCAATAAGGAACTTCCTTATCCAAACACCTTCCTTCGCGGCTTCCGAAGCCACGATGTACTTGGCTTCTATTGTAGAATCGGCCACCATCTCCCGTTTGGAACTGTTTCAGCTAACCGCACCACCATTTATTGTGAACACAATACCTGATTGGGACTTTGAATCATCTTTGTCAATTTGGAAACTAGCATTGCTGTAACCCGTTACAACGAGCTCCTCCTCACCTCCATAGACTAGGAACACATCTTTAGTCCTTCTCATGTACATAAGAATGTTTTTCACCGCTGTCCAGTGACTCTCACTGGATCAGACTGGTACCTGCTTGTGACACTTAGAGCGTATGAAACGTCTAGGCGAGTACTTATGATTGCATACATGATAGATCCAATTGGTGAGGCATATGGAACTCTGGTCATGCGATCCCGCTCATCAGCTGTCAAAGGACACTGAGTCTTGCTAAGACGTATGCCATGTGACATACGCAAGAACCCTTTCTTCGCCTCGTCCATGCTGAACCGTTTCAGCACCTTGTCAATGTAAGTATCTTGGCTTAATCCTATAAGCTTTCTTGATTTATCTCTATAGATTTTGATGCCAAGAATCTATGCCGCTTCCCCTAAGTCCTTCATCAAAAAACTATTTTTCAGTAAAGTCTTTACGAACTCAAGCATAGGGATGTCATTTCCAATCAGTAATATGTCATCTACATATAGGATTAGAAATGCAGTAGAGCTCCTTCTTTCCTTTTTAGAAACACAAGCCTCTTCTTCATTCTTAATGAAGCCAAACCCCTTGACCACTTCATCAAAATGAATGTTCCAACTCCAAGATGCTAGCTTCAACCCATAAATGGATTTTTGAAGCTTGCATATCTTTCCAGCATTGGTTGGATTGACAAAACCTTCGGGCTGCATCAAATACACATCCTCAATTAGATTTCCATTTAGGAAAGCCATCTTGATATCCATCTGCCATATTTCATAATCGAAATATGCAGCTATAGCTAGAAAAATCCGAACAAATTTAAGCATCACTACAGGCGAGAAGGTCTCGTCATAGTCAACTCATTTTGCAACAAGTCGAGCTTTATAGATGTGAACATTTCCATCCATATCATTTTTCTTCTTATAGATCCATTTGCACTCTATGGTTTTAACACCATCGGGCTGGTCAACCAAGTTACAAACTTGGTTGTCTCTCATGGACTCTATTTCGGATTTCATGGCACTGCCACTTTTCGGAGTCAGGGTCTGACATTGCTTCTGCATATGTCGCAGGCTCATCATTGTCTAACAACAATAATTCCTACGCTTTACGAAGCCTTGCTGACCTTCGTGGTTGTGGTGGCGCTTCTCTTGTCTTGGGTGTCTCATCTTGTTCTGCTATATTAGCATCAATTGTAGAGTCTTGCCCTGTTGGCTCTTCTTGAACTTCTTTGAGTTGCACCTTTCTCCCACTTTTCTCCCCTTTGAGAAACTCTTTCTCTAGGAAGCCTCCATTCCGAGCAACAAACACTTTGCCCTCTGATCAGTTGTAGAAGTAATACCCCAAAGTTTCATTCGGGTATCCCATGAAAAATGCACTTAACCAATTTGGGTGTAAGCTTGTCCGACTGGAGTCGCTTGACAAACACTTCACAACCCCAGATTTTTAGAAAAGACAAACTGAGAGTCTTTCGAGTCCACATCTCATATGGTGTCTTAACTACGGATTTTGACAGTACCCTGTTCAACATCAAAGTTGCTGTTTCTAGAGCATAACCACAAAACAATAACGGTAGGTCCGACTGGCTCATCTTTGATCGAACCATGTCCAACAGAGTTCGATTACGTCACTCAGAAACCCTATTTCTTTGAGGTGTTCTGGGTGACATAAGCTGTGGAACAATTCCACAATTCTTTAAATGACTGCAAAACTCGTGACTCAAATACTCGCCTTCTCGATCATATTGCAAGGCCTTAATTTTCTTGCCACATTGATTGTCAACCTCATTCTAAAATTCCTTGAACCTTTCAAAAGTTTCAAACTTATGCTTCATTAGGTAGACATAGCCATATCTACTAAAATCATCTGTAAAAGTTATGAAGTATTCGAATCCTCCTCTAGCTGTTGTGCTCATTGGTCCATATACATCAATATGTACGAGTTCCAACAAGTCCAATGCTCTCTCAGGAAAGCTTTTGAATGACGTCTTGGTCATCTTGCCTAGCAAACAAGCCTCACATGTCTCGTATGATTCAAAATCAAATGAAGTTAAAAGTCCATCAGAATGGAGCTTCTTCATGCGCTTCTCACTTATATGACCCAGACGACAATGCCACATATAGGTAGGAATCAAATCATTTGGTCGAGGCCTTTTAGCACTGACCTTACAGACAGGTGAATCATCAAGATTTAAAATAAACAGTCCATTCTCAATAGGCGCAAAGGCCACAAATATATCATTCTTAGAGATCACACAACCATTGTTTTCACTCGCAAACGAATAACCATCCATCATCAAACATGAAGGAGATATAATGTTTTGACTCAAACTAGGAACAAAATAACAATTATTCAACTCCATTATAAATCCTGACAGGAGGTGGAGTTGCATTGTCCCGATGGTCAGCGCAGCAACTCTTGCATTATTGCCCACGCGGAAATCAACTTCTTCTCTTTCCACGCTTCTACTTCTTATCAGCCCCTGCATCAAATTGCAAATATGAGCAACCAATCCGGTATCAAATACCCAAGAATTGACAAAAGAATCGGAGATCAAAATATCCATAACGTAAACATTAAGGGTACCTAATGCGGAAGTACTCTTACTTCCGTGGTTCTCAAATGAAGCTAGGTACACCTTGCAGTTTCTCTTCTAGTGACCAAGTTCTTTACAATTAAAGCACTCTTGTTTAGAAGCAGGTCCAGCTTTAGGCTTGGGCGCTGGGCTTGGCTTGGAGATATCATCTTTAGCCTTGCCCTTCTTTTTACCCTTCTTCTTAAAGCTAGGCTTGTTTTGTACCGCCATCACATGGCCGCTACTACTAGCAATTTTCTTGATGTCACTCTCTGCTATCTTAAGCATGCCACACAACTCATTCAGGCCCTTCTCTGCTCCATGCATATGGTAGTTCGAGATGAAGTTCCCATTGCTAGACGGAAGAGACGCCAAATTGAAATCAGTGGCCAACTCTTGACCCAGTGGGAAGCCCAGCTTCTCCAACCGTTGGGAGTAACCGACCATCTTGATCACATGTGGCCCTACCGCTACGCCTTCTGCTAGCTTGCACTCCACAAAGACCTTAAACACATTGAACCTTTCAGTCTTGGCTTGTGTCTGGAACATATCTTTCAGCGCTACGATCATATCGTACGCTTCATGGTTTGTTTCAAACTACATCTGCAGCTCGGGTTCCATGCAAGCAAGCATAAGGCAGCTAACATCAAATTGTTATCACATGCTTTCTTGTATGCATTCTTAACAGCAGTAGTTCCACCTTCAGCAAGTTCTGGTGGTAATGGGGTGTCCAAAACATCTTCATTTTTCTCAACCCTGAGAACAATTCTCAGGTTACAGATCCAATCCATATAGTTAGTTCCATTCAACTTATCCTTTTCAAGTATTGATCGTAAATCAAAAGATGGTTGGGTGCTACTAGGTGCCATTGATCTACAACAAAATAATAATGCAAAAAAACTAAGACAAAATATCCATGATGATTGAATCTTATTAAGCAAATAACAGAATTTACTCCCACTAAAATCAACATCCCTCTATTGATACTTAGTGATTCAAGACCCACAACTAACAAGTCTACTAGTGAGCTTTAGCATAACCGCTAGGAGACAAGGTAGATCAGTAAGCAACTACTTGCTAATCATATCACCTATATGACTCTTGTTGTTGAGTGACATCTCTATGTCTCGGCGTCCAACCTTTATGCCCCAAGGTCCTTAACCGTTAAGATGACCTCATTAAGCTAACCAAACCTTATGCGTGTAAGTATCTGATACAAACTTGTCTAGACAAGGAAAACTAGTGGCGCCCTAATTTCATAGACCCACCACCAATTGTACAAGATATGGGATAGAGCAAGGTTTAGTTGAGAGGGCATGCTAACTTATAATTTATGAGGGATCGTTCTACTTCTACCATTATTGCATGTAGGAGTAAAACAGCAAGAAACGTATTCACATAGTGAGACAGTATGGCCCATTATCACATGATGATCTCCATCACCATAACACCTATCCACCATGATGATCTCTTCATCCCCATGGTCCATGTGGGTCATCCTCCAAGTGATGAAGTCTCCAAGAATTAATGCAAACTATTACACCTAACAGCTAGTAAAGAACATTACATATTGGACTTGGATCATCACATGTTGGCACGCAGGCCATTAAATGAAAAGTGACAATACATATGGCTCCAGCCGTATTTCCTTACACATGACACGCAGGCCATGGAACAATTTACACACCAGCATCTCATACACAAATGGCCATACCGATTGCAAAATCCTGCAAAACCGAGTTAGGCGTTCTAATGTTCAAACTTAAAACGCCCAAACCACCATCTTCCAGGCCAAATTTCCCAAATCTAATTTCAGCGAAAAGCCAAAGGTGTTGAATTTTATGTGTAACTTTTTCTGTAGATGTTAATCAATATAAAATTTGCCTCAATCCGAGTTCATATGCAAAAGTTATCGCCGTTTTACCGAAAAACATGCTTTTGCAAATTACCTGAATTGGTAGTAGATCCAATCGACTACCCTGCGCATCAAATGTGTTTGGCTTATGAACTTAGGTTTTGATTCGACCAATCATATTGATCTTTGCCTGCTGCAACCGGATTTACGTGTATCACTTAACTCCGTTGGTGGAAAACCGACTGGTAGGAGTATGTCGTTACACGACCCTCGCAACAAGATCACGAAAACCAGATCATAGATCAATCTACATCTACGCATATCTCCATATGCACACATCCTGAACCTATAACTTAACAACAATGGCTCTGATACCACTGAAGGGTTATAGGTAGGCTACGCTAGCGAAAAATAAAATTTTCTACCACATAAACCAGGAACACTGTTGTTATAGATCACGGGATTACCACTAGACGCGTAGATGCGGAACTTGCATCACGCGTCGAGACAGTGTAGTCGATCGGCTTCCTTGTCCTCGCTGCCTCATCCCACATCCTGCTCCCAAACTCGTCTTGTGCCGTTCGTCCAAGTGCTACAGATGCAGCACCTTCAAGGTATCCACACGTACGGGAAGGAAGCGTCACACGCCAAACTGCTAGATCCGAGGGTGCAACTAAGGCGTGGGCGTGAGAGGCGCGGTGGCTAGTGAGGCAATCTCTCTCAACCCTAATCCGCGCGCCTCACCCCTTATTATATAGGCATCCTTGACGGGCCTCTAGGTCTGAGGCCGATTAGTACTCCTAAGCCTTGTCTAATTCGGATCTTATTCTCATTAGGCTTCTGGCCCCTTAAGTGTGCGACCAAATAGGTTCATGTACGTATAGACATGACCCGAGTACTCCTACTCGGTCATTAGTTGACAATGACCTCTAGCAAGATGTGCCAACTCCTATACGCACATAAAGATCATATCAGACGAACCATCAGAATATTATGTACGTGCCATTTCCTTTGCCTCACGATACTTGGTCTAGCTCCAAGCCGACCTCTCTTTCTCAATCCTATTATTCGGAATGCCTCACCAAGTTAACTCTTAACCTTATATAGTAGCATGGCGATGCGTTTCCGGATCCGATCAGTCTAGCGGCCCGAAGATATCTCTCTCAATTAGAGAGGGGCAAATCCCATCTTGATTGACCATACCTCACAGCATGCTTCGTGACAAAATCTAAAAACTATCTTTATAACTACCCAGTTACGGAGTAGCGTTTGAGAGCTCCTAGGTAGGTCGATTCACATCTTGAGAACATGTGATAATCTCAGGTCAAATGACAAAGCGTAAAAGTTGTGTAAAGAGAGGACTATATAACTGTCTCTTACGTTAGGTCAGTCCAGCCACATGTCCATACATGCGCCCACATTATTAGTTTGATATCTCCATATCCATGAAGGTTACAGCCGGTAGTAATGGCTCCCCAAGGAACTGTTCTTACGGTTCGGTACAAAATGCATGCCTTAGTACTAGCTTAAAATATAGCCGGTACTAACGCCAGACGCTAGGGACGAAGACTCACTTCCCTCCTGCACCTGTGGCTCCCGTCGGTCCACTATAGGAATGTAAGGCCGCAGCCTGCAGGTGTCATACATGGCATGGCATTTGTGTTGGCTTTTGTTTCACTTTAATTTCCGCGTGTGTTGATAATGTAAAGAACACACCTGCTGTATTCAGGGTGAATAATTGACAGATTCAATGAAAAAACTGCATGACCTGTGGAAAGAACCTTGGACGTTCCTTGGAAATTTGATCAAATGGTGCTTTAGGCATAAAAAATACTGTTAAATATGGCCGCAGCCAAGCGTAATACATGGCTGGCCTTACAGCCGGGATGCTTGCATGTGTCTGGTTTTTTTTCACGTTATTCAATAATAATCTAAGAACACGCCTGCTTATTCACGGAGGATAGTTTGAATGAAATTGGAGTCTAGGTGTATTATAGGCGTTTGGTAAAAATTTGAGCCCATGGTCGAAAACCTTAGACGTTCGATAGAAACTTTACTACAAGCAGTCGTCAGTCTCGAGCAGTCGTCAATAAACTGAAAATTAAATTAGAATAAACGTGTCAAGGCTAAAATATTAGCTACTGTTAGGACTTTCAATAAACTGAAAATTAAATTAGAATAAACCTTACAGATTGTCTATAACCTAAATACATTACGTATATTTTAGACAAAGTATTCATTCTGTTAAAAGCTCGTGAGTTTAGACCTAAAACGGACCACATATCGTGTGCTATTTAAACTTTAATTTCCTCGGAACAAATTGGTACAGGTTTTTAAACATTGTGAATACCCCCACTCATTAACGAGCGCAGCTCTGTCCATCAGCTCGGCTCTACAGCTGCCGCGGAAGCCATCCACCTCCATCTGCATCTTTGGCTACAGCGAAGTTCTCGTCGTCAAGGTTGATCGTCTACACCCCGGCCGCCTCCCACCAGGTGTCCAGTTGTCCGACGGTTTGCGAGTGTGGCCGACACATCTTGAATTCAAGACGGTCTCGATAGATCATGGCTACGATGTTGCTTGCTACGGGTGGCTAGCACGACTACTGCAACAAAGCAAACCGTAGCAAAAGAACGAGGTAGTCCTTTCCCATTTTGGAGAAACTGTTAGTGTTAGTGTTATTGTTCTTAACAAATACCAGCACTGCTAATGTATACTATTTACACATTTTAAAGAAACATTATAGGACCATCTTCTATTGTAAATTGTAATATTGGCAAACTTGGATGATGATATGTCTAGAATTCTTCCATATGTTGAGAATTGCAGCAGAGGAAGAAGTGCTTCTCTGTCTTGGAATCGAACGGTGCGCAGTGCATTCAGATCAAGCGGCCATGGCTTCTTGGTTTTGGTTACTGAGTCATTGTTAAATTGTACTCTCCACGCTTGCTGGTTGATGGACGTTGTGGAACGAAGAGAAGGAAACAAGGGACACGATGAAGATGTAGAGAAGCTGGGATGGCCAAGAAAAAAGACAATGGAGATGGTGCCTGCTGTATCGATGAAGTTTTTCTGAGAGGGAACTTGTGTAATACTGTTATGTGAGTACTGGTGCTAAAACTGCTGCTGAATTTTGTGTCGTTCTTTTTCAGTAAAATGAGACAAGACCAAAGTGCTTGTGTTTCTAAATTTTTTGGACATGCAGAAACGGGGAAGAGTATCATCTTATTTGTTGTTAACTAGCAGCATAGCGCGGGCGAAGGGCGTACGTACGCAGGGATGCCGAACGCTTTCCAGGAGAAAGAAGGGCTGAGCAGCGATGGCGGCATGTCCCGGCGAGACTTCAACGCCCACGGCGGAATGGGGATCTGCAGGGGCTGCATTTTGATAGGATTTTCCTCCTTTTGGAATCGTGGAAGGGGAGGGATCGGAGGGGACGAACACGGGTCGGAACAGTGCGTTTTTGTTTTTCTTTTTCTGGGAGCTTCTTAGGAAAACAGCAGGAATGAGCTTCTTAGACAAAAGAAACTAAACCTGCAATAGATCCTCCTCGGACTTGTCACCGTCCAGCTTCCCCATGAAATTGGCCACCCAGCTCTTCACTATTACTATACCTAATATCCCTCCAGGTGTTGCTGGTCCGTAGCCTTCATGCTTTTGCAGGTGTGAAGAAATTTTGAATATCACCTTGGTAGAGGTTTCTGGGAACTTCTTGTTGTTAAATCCGTGGATCGACTATCGCGTGAAAAGGATCGGGTGAAGTCGTGTAGATCTAAATAATTAGAGATAGAGAGAGGGAGAGAGGAGACGGGGCACTGGTAATCATACCATTGAGTCCCTGCATCGTGGGAGCAGATGATCCAGCCATCGCTTTAGGTGGTGGTGATGCTTGAGGTGATCACAGCTCGGTGTAGGTCTCGGCGTCCTTCGGGTCGCCACGGGGAAATGCGGGGACCAGGCGGCGGTGTCGATGACGGCCGTGGGTGAGTCTTCCTGCCACTACTGCACTTCCACTGGATCAGCTAGGGTTTAGAACTGTCGGTGGGGTGGCGGCGGTGGTGATCCTCATATCGTGTGCCACTGGCCCCCACATTCTCTTTATAGCGCAGTGCGATGGGGGCCCACCAGCTACGAACGGGATGGAACGCCCCCGATCAGGGCGCGGGTGAGAGGAGGCCCATCGGGCCCGTTGGCGACCGAGTGGGCTTAAGGAGATCAATCCAACAGTCTCCCCCTTGATCTCACCCTGTACTTTTCTTTTCCTTTTCATTTACTTTTTCTTGTTTCATCATAGATTTATGCATAGAGCATGCCTCATCATCACGGTTATCTGCCGATAGACTTAACAGCTACAATACACGCCTCCATTCAGAAACAGATTCTTTAACCTTTTGGGCCCTTATAGTCCGAAGATCACAGGCTATCCCTTAGCCCCATGCCGGCTACGTGTTCCTTGAACACGCTGGGTGGTAAGCCTTTCGTTAGCGGATCCACAAGCATCTTTACTGTGCTTATATACTCGAGACTTATAATCTGATCTCGGACTTTATCTTTCACAACATAATACTTTATGTCAATATATTTGGCAGCACCACTTGTCTTATTGTTGTGTGCATACATTACTACAGGCTCATTGTCGCAGTATAACTTTAGTGGTCTAGATATATCATCAACCATTTTCAGACCGGGTATGAACTTTTTAAGCCAGTTCACCTGCCCCGTAGCCTCATAACATGCAACAAACTCAGCATATATTGTGGACGATGTAGTGACGGTTTGTTTGCAACTCTTCCATGATATTGCTCCCCCGGCGAGAGTGAACACATACCCAGACGTGGATTTTCTGTCATCTCCTGCATAATCGGAGTCTGAGTATCCTACGATACGTAGAGATTCTGTTTTTCTGTATGTCAACATGAGGCCTTCTGTTCCTTGCAAATAGCGCGGAACTTTCTTTACTAATTTCCAATATTCTGGTCGTGGATTACTCTGGAATCTCCCAAGCAACCCGGTAAGATAAGCTATATCAGGGCGTGTGCACACTTGTGCATATTGTGAGCTTCCCACAGCTGAAGCATATGGTACCATCTTCATCTGATCAATTTCATATTGATTCTTGGGACATTGAAATTCTCCATATCTATCGCCCTTAAATATAAGTGCAGGTGAGGCACTACATTTATGCATACTGAATTTCTTTAGAACCTTTTCTATGTATGTCTTTTGAGACAGTCCTAATACCCCTTTCACTCTGTCTCGATGAATTTCGATTCCTAAAATGAAACTTGCTTCACCAAGGTCTTTCATCTAAAAGTGTGAGGACAAGAACCTTTTCGTTTCTAGTAGCAGACTGACATCACTACTTGCTAGTAGGATGTCATCCACATACAGGATTAGAAAGATATACTTCCCATTCTTGAACTTTGCGTAAACGCAATTGTCCTCAACATTTTCTTTAAAACTGAAGTCTTTTATTGTTTTACCAAACTTCAAGTACCACTGTCTTGAAGCTTGCTTTATCCCATAAATTGATTTCTTTAGATAGCATCCTAACTTTTCTTTACCTTTCATGACAAAACCTTTCGGCTGTGCCATATAGTCGGTTTCATCCAGATCCCCATTTAGGAATGCTGTCTTCACATCGATCTGATGTAATTCTAGATCATAATAAGCCACAAGGGGCATTATAATTCCGAAGGAATCTTTACATGAGACTGGAGAAAAAATCTCATTGTAATCAATCCCTTCTCTTTGTGTGTATCTTTTTGCCATGAGTCGTGCTTTGAATTTATCTATATTCCCTTGGGAGTCATATTTGGTTTTGTAGACCCATTTGCAGCCTACTGCCTTGGCTCCTTTAGGAATTTCCTCTAAGTCCCAAACTTCATTGGTACTCATCGATTTGATTTCATCTTCCATGGCATGGAGCTATTTGGATGAATATTCACTTCTCATGGCTTCTTCAAATGAGGTGGGATCATCCTCCATTTGAACTTCTTCGCTATTATAGATTTCATAGTCAACAGGAATAGCGGACTTCCTTGTTCTTTGAGATCACCCATAGGCCTGAGCCTACGGTGCCTCATCTATTTGGGGCTATTGTTGCTCCCCTTCTTGTGTGGTAATAGGTTCTTCAGAAGCCTGATGGATAGGTTCCACATCCTCATTCATTGTTACCACAAGAGGAGCCACTGCAGGTGTTGGCATAGCAGTGACTTGCACTAGCGGTGCAGTTACGGCGGGCAGCGAGAAGAACGGTTCTTGAATCACAGGATTTGGTGTAGACACCCGCTTCTCCGCAAGATCAATCTTCCTAACTGTTCCGCTCCCCCTGATCATTTCATCTTCAAGGACGACTGCGTGTCTCATTTCTACAAATTTTGTGAATCTGTCTGGGCAGTAGAAACGAAAACCCTTTGATCTTTCTGGATAGCCAATGAAATGGCAAGATACTATTTTGGGATATAGTTTCGCAATAGTCAGGTTAAATACTTTTGCCTCAGCAGGACTCCCCCACACCCGCAGGTGATTCACTGAGGGTACTCTTCCTGTCCACATCTCATACGGTGTTTTCAGCACCGATTTACTGGGAACTCTGTTGAGAATATGAATGGCGGTTTTCAAAGCCTCCATCCATAAACTCACTAGCAATGTAGAATAGCTGATCATGCTTCGCACCATATCCATCAGGGTACGATTACGTCTTTCAGCCACTCCATTTTGCTGAGGTTCGCCCAGCATTGAGTACTGGGCAACTATGCCTTGCTCCATTAGGAACTTTGCAAAAAGTCCTAGAACTTGGCCATATGGGGTATGTCGACCGTAGTATTCCCCTCCATGTTCGAATCTTACGATTTTAATCTTTAAATCATGTTGATTTTCTACTTCAGCCTTGAATATTTTAAATTTATCCAAATCTTCCGACCTTTCTTTAATTGGATAAATGTATCCATAGCGAGAATAATCATTTGTGAATGTTATGAACGAGTCATAACCATCCAGACTTTTTACATTGCACGGACCACAGATGTCTGTGTGAATTATCTCTAATACACCTGTGCTCCTTTTGGCATTTTTCTTTATTTTCTTTACAAATTTTCCTTTTATGCATTCAATGCATTGTTCTAAGTCAGAAAACTCTAATGGAGGAAGAATGTCATTTTTAACTAATCTTTCTATTCTCCCCCTCGAAATATGGCCTAAACGACAGTGCCATAATTTCGACGACACATCATGAGTTCTTTTTTGTTTTCTATTCGTGAATATAGATGAGAATACATTCGTGTTGTTATCGCATACGGAATTTACACTTTCACTCAATGATATTAAATAAAGATCATTTCTTCTGAATGCAATGGAAATAACTGTATCATTACATTCTATTAAACACTTGCCATCTCCAAAAAGGCAGTTATAACAATCTTTGTCCAGGCAAGACACACTAATTAAGTTCCTTTGTAAAGAAGGTACATATAAAACATCTCTAAGAATCATGATGAAGCCAGTGTCGAGTTCCAAGTGAACATCACCCACTGCTTCAACATCGGCCTGGGCTCCGTTGGCAACTTTTATTTGCCTTTCGCTTCTTTGAGTGATTCTCGTCGAACGGAATCCCTGCAATGAATTTGCAACATGAATAGTTGCTCCCGAATCAATCCACCAAGTGGTTTTGGAATAATCTATGTACAGGGATTTATTTACAAATGAAATAATGTTCTCACCTTTTTTTTTCCATAATCATCTTTAAGTACCTGTGACATTTTCTCTTATAATGTCCCCTTTCTTTGCAGTAGAGACACTGGTCCTTCTCTACTAGAACTTGTCCTTCTTGAGGTCTATGTTGAAGCTGATGAGAGCCTTTTCCTTTAGAGGAGGAAGAAGAAAAATTGCCTTTGAAGTTGGCATTCCTTTTCCTGTTCATATAGTTGAGAGATCCGCTGTTGGCAGACTTTATCCTCTCCTCCTCCTGAACACACATCGCAATGGTCTTTTCTACATCCCAAGTGTGTGGTTGGGTGTTATAGTTGACAACAAAAGTGTCAAACTCTTTAGGCAACGAGGCAAAAACCAAATGGACAATGTGATCCTCCTTGAAGGCAAGGTCCAATGATTTAAGCTTGTTGTTCTGGTTGACCATACGATGAATGTGTTCTCTGATCCCACCACCATTGTATCTTTCTGAAACCATTTGTTTGATCAACTGGGTAGCATAAGTCTTTGAAGGACCAGTGTACTGGTTCTTTAACTTCTCAAGATACTCTGTGACAGTGGCACAATCTGGTATTGAGCCCATAATTGCAGGCTCAATAGTGTTCTTTACCACTGCCAAGCATTTCTTGTTGGCAGGGAACCATTTAGCATAAAGCTTCTCATAATCTGCTTTTGCTTTCTTATAAGAAAGCTCTGTTTGCTTCCAAGAAGCATCTGTGTTTGTGTCCTACCTCACAGGAATCACAGGCTCTGTGGGAGTTGGTGTAGCTAGGACCCAATCCAGTTCACCCATAATGAAATACAAGTCTAGTTTTCTGTACCATTCATGGTAATTTTCTCCCTTTAAGATAGGAATATCATTGATGAAAAACATCATTGATAACCCTCCTGAAAAATATTCTTGAGTGGTGAGAACATGAAAATAAATTTGAATATATTGTTGCATATTTCAAAATCAACGTTGGTCAGAATTTAAAACATGCAATAACTTTTTGTATTAAGTCTAAAACACCGTTGGGCAGAATTAGAATTAATACATGAAAAATATCTATCAAAAAGATAATAGCATAATAATTGCAATATTGTCGTTGTCAATGTTGGTCAGAAAATAACAATATTACAATTCAAAATAATATATTTGTCTTGAAATTTTAAATTCTCCCATTGGTTCAAATTTAAATAACAAGACAAGCAATCAATAGAAAATTAATCTATTTAATCTTTGCAGCGGAAAAAATAAATTCTATCAAAATTATGTCTAATTTAATCTTTGAGAAGCATTCCATCAAAGTTCAATCAAATTTGAATTGGAAATGCATCAAATTCATTGAAATTCTATTGAAAAAGGGCTTCTAAAAAAAGGAAAAACGATTCACTGTGCTTCCCGTGAATTCAGCCTGCCCGGCCTTCCCTGTGCGCAGCGGCCGAACGGGAAAACTGGCCCACGCACGCGTGGTGGCCTGCCGCAACGGCCCGTTAGGGGCCGGCCTGCGAGCCCGCGCGTGCACTCGCGGCAACGCGCAAAACAACCTGGGCCCGGGCCGCGAAAGTGCCATCCCGCCCAGGCCGGAAGAAGCCCGTGAGGCACGGGTCGATCTCGACCGTCGAACGGAGATGAACGGCCGCGCGTGCTTCTCGGCCGATCAAAAACACCGGTGACGACCGCTCGCGTTAACCCTAGCTCATTCTCCTCTCCAGCGCCTCCATCTTCTCCACCCGAGCGAGCGAGAGCTGCGGCGACCGGCGGTGTACCGGCGCCACGGTGAGCCCCCTTGCCGGCACACGCGTCCACCGCAAGGTGAGCGCGCCACCATCGAGCGGCATCACCGTGGTGCCCAGATCCAGCGTGCAGCGAGCGGCACGACGGCGGCTCGCGCGGCCCCTATCCGCGCTCGGCCCATGGCCTCGCAAGGTCGGGTCGACGTGCTGGCGTCCCTTTTCTGTTTGGCTAGGGTTAGGGTTTCTGTGGGCTCTGTTTTGTGGGTTTCTGTGGGTTTTCCCAATCTCTAATCAACACGAGTAGGATTAGGCGTCTGATACCACTGTTAAATCCGTGGATCGACTATCTCGTGAAAAGGATCGAGTGAAGTCATGTAGATCTAAATAATTAGAGATAGAGAGAGGGAGAGAGGAGACGGGGCGCTGGTAATCATACCATCGTGTCCCTGCATCGCGGGAGCGGCAGATGATCCAGCCATCTCTTCAGGTGGTGGTGATGCTTGAGGTGATCACAGCTCGGTGTAGGTCTCGGCGTCCTTCGGGTCACCACGGGGAAATGCCAGGACCAGGCGGCGGTGTCGATGACGGTCGTGGGTGAGTCTTCCCGCCGCTACTGCACTTCCATTAGATCGGCTAGGGTTTAGGACTGTCGGTGGGGTGGCGGCGGCGGTGATCCTCGTATCGTGTGCCACTGGTCCCCACCTTCTCTTTATAGCGCAGTGTGACGTGGGCCCACCAGCTACGAACGGACTGGAACGCCCCCGATCAGGGGGCGGGTGAGAGGAGGCCATCGGGCCCGTTGGGGACCGAGTGGGCTTAAGGAGATCAATCCAACACTTGTCGATAGACATCTTATTCCTTGTTGTCCACAGCACCCCATGCAATAATAGAGAAGGTAAACAGCTTAAAATCATAACGATCGCAAGGTACTGGTGAGTATTAAAGTATTATCTTCATTCTGGGAGCAGTTTTCTTAGCTACTTGAAAACGTGTAATATATGTTCTAATAGTTTGAAATTGACTGGCTGAGCTATGTGGCAAAGCCACAATTCAAAGAGTATCGATTATTTGGTGGGTTGAGGACATAAGAAAATTGCATTATAGTTGGCAGAACAACTCCATCAAGCCCATGATAATAGAATTAAACTATAGTTAATAAGATCTCAACCTATAACCAAAAAAAAAGAAAAAAGAAAACAAGACGCATTGCCTATGTTTCATTAGAAAATTGGAGCAGACAGTGTGATACGGATTTTGTGCCGCTAGGGTGAGACAATATGATAATTAAGTCAATGCTTAGCCAATATGCTCGACTATACTTCACTGCAGCGAACCAATTTCAGTTCTTCAGTAGCATGGCATAGGGTTAAAGTTGGTGCTTCTTGAATTTAATTGTGATTTCAGGGCTTGATGGACTTTGATACTTATATTTAGTTATCCCGTAGCAATGCATGGGTATAGACCTAGCAAATAAAATGAATAAGATTTATATGTAGAACCATTTATAATTGGGAAAAATCCAGTTTACACGCTCGACCTATCATAAAAGTACGATTTTCAATGTTCGACTACAAAACCAGATAACAAGGGTCATCCACTCTTGAAAATAGGCAAATTTGGTCTCTTGAGTGGTTTTAAAGGTGATTTTTCATTTTGTGAAAAATGAAACTAATTAAGTTTAAATTAAAAAATTCATAAGTAATTTATTTTAAATCAGAAAATATGAAACATGTACCAATATTTTCCTAAAATGTAACCTATCTAATAGCACACTATTTGTTAGTTATTTGGATCCACTTTTTTATATCTTATATTTCTAGTACTTGTTTGCTTGTTTTAATTTCTTGAATAAATGAGAATCATATAGAGCACCAAGATAGGTTACATTTTCTAAAAACAATGGTAGTAATTTCATATTTTTCTACTTTAAAATAAATTAGTTTTAATTTGTTAGGTCTAATCATAAATTTTTATTTTTCTAAAAAAGATAAAACCACCATTGAGACCACCCGAAAGTTCAATTTTATCCTTCGACAGTTGGATGGCCTCTATTATCCTATTTTGTAATTGAAAATTGAAAATTAGACTAATTGGGAAATTTGAGGGAGGAAATTGGACTTTTCACTTTATATTATAAGCTTCTTGCTTCAGTATTAATGTGTAGTAATAATAAACCACTTATGTAAACATAATTTGCGAAGAGAAATGTTGGGAATAAATATTATAGAAGTGTCTGTAAAACACCTGAGTATATGCTTGATCTCTTTAGCCATTTAATTTTGAGATTCGACCTCAGATTTGATCAAACTCTGTGGTGATAAAAATAATCTCATCTGTTATTTTGGGCACCTAAATATTTATGGCATGTTACTTTAAATTACACTAATTGTAATCCATGTGTGACACTGTGAGGTAACTAGAATTAAAATACCCCCTCCATTCTAATATGTAGGTCATTTTGTCAAATCTAGATATATGAATTTTGCTATGCATCTAGATAATCATTGTGTCTAAATACATAGCAAAAATTATGTATCTAGATTTACCAAAACAAACTACAATTCGGAATGGAGGGAGTACAACTTTAAGTTACAGAGAAGATAGGTGTTACAAGACCATAAGACACACACTCTTACCTCATATACCCGTTTATATTTCGGATAATAGCATTTCGTCCCTGAACTTTCAACCAACAACCTAGGGTCAACTTCATCCTAAAACTTCCAAAATAACCATTTTAGTTCTCAAAATTTTCCATGGAGCTCAATTTAGTCCTTCATCCTACATATCTTGCCATGTTGGCATGTCATGTCAGCATCCAAGTGTTCATATTTTTTAGAAGCGACACATATTCGTCTACACACAGGTAAAGACAACACAACAAAACGTTAGCTTCTATCTACATGTTTTTTAGAAAAGGAACTTTTATGCGTGTATGTTTAGGATCAACTCTTTTTCTTAAAATTGTGCGTTATTTTAGTTTCGTCAAGTTGAAACTTTTATAATGACCAAATTTATAGAAGTGCTGACTACTTTTTTTATGAACCATAGCTGACTAGATGTGATGAGGCTTGCCAATATGACCTGCCACATAGGACGGAGAACTAAATTGAGCCAGATGGATAAGTTTGAAGACTGAAATGGTTATTTTGAAAGTTTAGGATGAAGTTGGGCATTGACTAAAGATTGAGGATAAAGTTGACTATTCTATCTTTATATTTCGTTAAAAATTTTGGTACAAATCTTATCGACCATGTCACTCAAACACTCGTGTCATCGTGTAAGAATTGAGATATAGCAATCCCCTATTTCAATTTCTAAAGTATATAAAACAGTATGATGTCTTCAACGTTCATCATTAATCATATTGGCGTAAAAAGACGTTTGTAAATATTCCAAAATGCATAATGGGATGCGGTTCAAAAATTTTGCGAAAAAAATGACTCGCTCGAAACCGACTGTAGGATTTGAATTTTGCCGGTCGAGAGAGCACATGCACAAAACTGACTGGAGTCTCACTGTATACGACGAAACCTCTCCGGATGAAAGACAGCTGGATGAAACCTAGCGCATACGCGATCGCACGGCAATAAAATCTCCCCTCCGAGATACCTACAGCTGGATTAACTCTTCACGTGTTCCTCGCTCAACTCGTGCGCCTGACTCGTTCATCTTATGGTAGCACAAAGGCCATTTGGTTGCCTCAGTATCTTGTGAATTACCTTCAAGGACCCAAACATGGATTAGGTACCACCAAGTGCTTAAATTGGTTAAATGGTACTTGGAGATGCATTGAATACTTGGCTCACTTGAGATGAAATATATTTCACATCTTATGTCAAGATCCTTTCAATTGGTATTTCTCATCATGCGTGGAAAGGGTGCCAAGTATGGATATCATTCTTCAACTTCAAGGATCAATGTCATCTCGGTAACAAGTACTTCAATTGGAATATCTAGCCCCTAGCCTTGTGTAGATGGTAAATACATGGCAATGGCTAACAAGATTGGAAATTTGGATGAATCACATACTTGTTGATATTTGGTATTTCATACTCATCGAGATGCTAGAAAATGCATATATTGGATTTCTCAATCTTTGATGGAAAGTTCATATATGAAACTTCTAATCCTTGATGGAAGCTCATTCAACTAGTGCCAAATATCGCATTGACCAAATCATCGGTGTTGTTAGTAAGGATATCCAAACTCCTCTACATGTTGCTTTGGTCTATGATTATTTATCTATATGTTCTATGAAGACTAACCAGTAGAGGAAGCAATGAAAAATCAAATACCAAATCAAATACTTCTCAAATGTTTAGAGTATCCAAGATGGATTGAAGTTGAATCACATCCACTTGTGCCTCATCAAAGAGCTTGTCTAGAAATTCGAGGCACCACTCCATCAACAATATTTGTGGAGATAATCAAAGAATGGTAATTACTATCTCAAGTTCATATTTTTTAATTTTACTCTCTTGTGTCTTGTCTAGTCACTTAGGGTAAAAGAAAAACTTAAGGATCTCGATTGGGTGGTATCCATGTAAGAAGAATTCACTACACTTGAAAATATTGAATTTTGGTTATTGGTGGGAAGACTAAATGAGAAATTTGATTGATATCAAATGGGTCTCCCAGTACAAGCTAGATCATTGAATTGGGCTTCATTTTTGAATTTGAAACCAAGCAAGTCAAGAGGGAATTATTCTCTGGCTATATATGTATATGATGAGTTGACTTGAGCGTTTTTGATTACTTGGCTCACATATGAAGATACAAATCAATGCCAAGATACAAGTATGAAGAATCAAACTCAATTCTAGTGGATTCATTCATCATTCTCATTCAAGAAATTTCCCCACAACAACAACTAACATATGGCAGATTGCAAGGGCACATTCTCATCTAATAAACATTCTACATGATATTATGGTTGTGAATATTTCTTACCACAAGTTTTATTTTTTGCAAAATCTGTTTGTGCCTTAACCAAAGGATATGCTCCTCTTGAGTCTTAAATGAACTCGTGCATATCTCTGAAATTCAAATACTTGGACGCACACATTTTGGGGGAGCTCATCGTATGTTTTGCGTTTGTGAGACTAACTTGTTTTCAAGTGATCTTTGCGTTTAGCCTCATGGGAAGTAAATAAAGAAATAGTTGAGGTTCTTCCAAGGGCTTACAAAATGGATTCAAAATTATTTCATATGAGTTATGGTCCCTTCAAGCGTGTTTCTTCTCAATTGGTTTGATATTCTATTGGTATCTGTGACACCCTGGGTGTCTAAATGGCTAAACGAAGATCCATAACATGAAATCAGGCATAAACGAGCAAGAAAATTATAAAATAACTTATCAAAATCTACCTTTCAAGCAAATGTATATGTGCATACGCATATATGCATATACATGTGAACCCTTCCAAATAAACCCTTGTAACTTTCAAAGTGAGCACAAATGACCCTAAAAATTTAATGGCACATCTGTCATAACAAGAGCAACAAAAGTCTAGTTGAACTCAATGACTAAAAGTGTAAAAATTCACATGAAATGACATGTCATTTAAATACTAGTTTTTGGAAATTAAAATAACTTTTTATGCATTGCTCAAATGAACAGAGTCATCAAAGAGAAAATGTATATCTTGAAAAAGTTGAGCAAAAATGGTATTCAAATGTTTTTGACTTGACCTTGGGAAGAATGAGATTTAGCTCCCTTTTCACCTAGCCCCCTATTGTTTTTGCTTTTTGCACTTAAGTCCTTCACCTTCTCCCTCCTCTCTCCTCCCTCTACCCTGTCCCATCGCCGGCAGGCCAGCTGGCCGGCGCACCCCGGGGCAACCGAGCCTGCCAGGCCATGTGGGCCCGCCAGCACCTTGGAGATCCCCTACTGGCCCACAAAATCCCGCTCTCCCCCTCAGGGACCCTCCATGCGGCTGCATTTTTCTGCCGCAGGCGCTGCTGGCGCCACGGCGAGCCTCGCCGATGACAGCGAGGCAGTTGCGCCCTTGGATTTGGACCCCTTTGTCGCACCTCCCCCAGCAGTTCATGCCCATGCCGCCATCCTTCCCTCTCGCGCCTATAAAAGCCCCACCCGAGGCTCCTGAGCTCACCACCCCAACCCCAACTCCGATGAGCCACCACCCGCGTGTGGACGCGCCGCTCTGCCACCACATTACCCGAACCAACCGTCCTATCACCTTCTCCGCCTAACACCGAAGCTGCACGGCCGGTCCCTGCACCCTCTCCCTCACCGGAGCGCCGCCACCACCCGGAACCACCGCCAGCTCTGTGCCACACCGACGAGCCACCTCGGTCCACCACTTCCCCACCCAAGGCCACAATCAGGTGCGGTTTCATCCCCACTTGCCTCTCACACCCTCGCCTGTCACCGCCGGCGACCCTAGTCTCCGGAATTTGGCCGGCCACCGCCGTTCCCCTGCACAAAGGACCCATTTGCTTCAATTTCTATATTTCTAGGGAGATTTCTGTAAAATCTCAGGGACTCATTGGTAAACCAGAAACTAGAATTTTGAAAACCAATCTATGAACTTTGAAAATGCAAAACAATTCATAAAAAAATCCTAAAAATATAAGCTAAGATGTTCTGGACTCCTTAAGTTAAGATCTACAACTTTGTCAAAGGATCTTGGACTATTTCCACATAACTTTAGCTGTAGATTTAAATCAAGTTTAAATGTCTTTTAGTTGTTCCAAGAGTTTTAGGAAAGAACTGTGCATGAGATTTGGATGGTAGCTTCTGTACTAAGAGTATAGTCTTTCTTAGAAATTTCATGCACTGAATCCAATCACAACTAGATGTTTTGAGCACCTTTTTTTTATATGCTAGATCCAAGTGTTGCATTTTTATTCTTACTATTGTAGTACTTTTTTTGAGCTACAATTCTTATGACACACTGGTACTAGTAGGTAGAAGCTATAGTAAAAACTTGAACTAGAATTCTTTAGTAGAACTTGCTAAATCTTTTATTCCTTGTTTAGCTAAACAAAATCCAAACCTACAGTTTCTATACTAGAAAAATTATAATTTTTCTACATGAGTACCCACTTAAAGTTTTGATGCTAGCGAAAAGGTTTGAGAGTGACTGAATAGAACTCTCTGTAAAATTTATTCATGTTGAGTATAGATCCAGTTAAACTAGAATTTTTGCCTCTGATTATTGCATAGGAAAAATCTACAAAATTTATAGTAGCCTAGTCATGCAACTTTGTTCAGTACAAGTTTGAGACCCAATACTTCTATACTTTGTCCTGTAAAAAATGAAAGTTTGTTTCTGCAGTAAATAGTTAGATTATTTTCTCTGTAGAGTTCATATACTGTTTAGCTATGATTTTAAACAGTAGTTTTAGAACAGTGAAATGTACCTTGTATCAAAATCCTAGCATTAGAAACTTGTCCTAAGAGTAAGGTTTATTAGAAATCAAATAGATATATATAAGCTGAAGAGCAAAATTGATAAATGACTCCAACTCACTTCATGAATATAACTAAGTTAAGGTATATTCTATAAATGATTGCCCAAGTTATCTTAACTAAGAAACTTCACAACAAAATCTACGTTTTCTTGGATTACAACTTTATCGTGAAGGAAATGATAAAACTTGTCCACTCAATAACTCCAACATGTTTGCCTCCATATAGAAACGACCGAACTCGCCGACGGAACGTACACCCTGGTGCCAAAACCCGGGAATGAATCCCATGAAGCTCAAGTAAACATGACTGAAGTTATCGAAGACCCAAACCAAAGTTTGGAAGATCAGCTGACTAACCCTACCCAAGAAGGCAAGCCCCGGTGCATGATCCCAGTATTTCAAATTGATTCAACTACTGTTCCTTTTTACCAGTGCATTTAAGTTCGTAGGAGTTGATTAGAACCCTAGCTGCATGATCTTAGGCACCAATATAGTGAATACTAGAACTGGAGTTTGAGTAGATGCTCTGCTAATAGGTTCGGTAAAAGTCGGATGATTTCCTGTCACTCACGAGAATTATAGGAGTTGAATATTTTACCACATACTGCAACTATAAGATCGACGGGCGGGGCTGTGGCACGATGCTCATGGTTGAGGCCCCGTTTGAGTAGAGAAAAATGCTAAGGCCGCAGTGTGTGGAAGTGGCGGGGCTAGCTGCATGGGCCATGTACTTTGACAGATCGGTTTGCAGAGATGGGTGTGGCATAGGTATTCTGCTTGTGTCACCTTGGGGGGCAATGTATTCTTTTTCAATTAGATTACCTACTGCTTGCACCAATAACCTCGCAGAATATGAAGCAGTGCATAAGGGTATGGAGTTGCTTCTTGAGGCTGGAGCTGAAGCAGTGGAAATTTTCGGGGACTCAAAATTGGTGCAATGTCAAGAGCATATGGCCCAATTTAGGTACATAAATTTCTATTGGATACCTAGGGCTCGAAATTCGGAGGCCAATGATTTGGCATAGATGGCTTTGGGATACAAGGCTGCAGCAGACAGAACCGATCTTCAGGTACACCTCTTGGACCAAGGAGATTGGAGAGCCGATATCTTCAAATACTTGAAGGATTCGGCTTGGGGGCACCCAAGAGGATACATTACAAGGCTATGAGATACGTCCTGATAGGAGATGACATGTTCTACAGGACTTTAGAAGGTCTGCTACATAAATGCTTGGGGCCGATTGAATCCAATCAGCTCCTACATGAAGTCCATGAAGGCACCTGTGGGACTCACCAATCGGCTCACAAGATGAAGTGGCTAATTAGGCGATCAGGGTATTACTGGCCCACCATGCTTGAAGATTGCTTCAAATATTATAAAGGATGTCAGAGGTTCGGGAAGATTCAGATGGTACCAGCATCAGTAATGAACCCTATCGTCAAACCATGGCCGTTCAGAGGCTGGGGCATGGATATGATCGGCAAAATTAATCCTCCATCCAGCAAAGACCACCAGTTTATTTTGGCCATCACAGATTACTTTACTAAGTGGGTGGAGGTGGTTCCCATGAAGTCGGTAGCATCTAAAGATGTTATTAATTTTGTCAAGGAGCATGTCATTCACAGATTTGGGATTCCTCAGACCATTTCAATAGATGGAGGTTCGGTCTTCATTTCAGAGGAGTTCAAGAAATTCGCCACCGACATAGGCATGAAGCTGATCAGGTCGTCTCCATATTATGCCCAAGCAAATGGACAAGCTGAAACATCCAATAAGAGCCTTATCAAGTTGAACAAGAGGAAGATTGATGAATATCCTAGGCGTTGGCATGAGGTCTTATCAGAGGTATTGTGGGCATACCGTATTTCTTGCCATAGAGCAACAAAAACCGTATATGGACAGAAAGCCGTATTACCGTGGGAAATTACGGCTGGCTCGAGGCGCATAGAGTTCTAGAATGACCTAACAGCCAAAGAGTATGCTACTCTGATGAATGATAATGTTGAGGACCTCACGGAGCTAAGGCTTTGGTCACTTGAGAAGATCAAAGAAAATAAGGCCAAAGTAGCCCGCGCGTACAACAAGAAAGTTAAGCCGAAGGAATTCCGAGTTGGAGATCTGGTTTGGGAAGTGGTGCTACCATTGGGCACTAAAGATGCAGCGTATGGCAAGTGGTCTCCAAACTGGCACGGGCCTTATAGGGTTGACCAAGTTCTATCTGGGAATGCATATATGCTTGAAGAGTTAGATGGCATCAAGTTCCCATTGGCGGTCAACGGTCAACATCTCAAGAAGTACTTCCCAAGCATGTGGGATGGTGAGCAGTAAAGCCGGTGCTACACATCAGGCTATAAACCGATATGATCAATTGGCCAGAACAAGAGAAAGCCGACACGGCATGGAAGGATATGAGCCGACGGAAACTGATGACTCGTACAGGTGGAAAATAGTAATATGCGCCAGGGCGAGTATAAGGAAAGAAGGCCGATGCGTGCAGTCGGCCCACATATATGAAAGAGAAAGAGAAGTACTTTGTACCTAACACATTGAGTCGATCGAATAGCCGATCTGCGACCATCGACTTTAGAGTCTTAAAATACAGGTTTATCTATTAAAAGAGGGGATAGAGACAGGGACAGAGTATCGGCTATCCCTATGGACTCCCATGTGGGCTGGTAGGTGTTCGCCACTCTGTTATACCAAGTTACCCAGCCCTCGGGAGGGTTCGGCCAGGCAAGGAGGAGGCTGTCGGACCAGGAGTCTAGACCTATGTTTTGGCTCACGAATGGAATTCGATTAGCCTCGCAAGAAATCAGATCTACGGGTTTCTCGTAAAAATGAGGCCCGAGACAAAAAGAATTGGGGGAAGAAGGATGCGACAAGAGGTTATCTGAAACCTGAAGAAATCCATGAAAGCCAAATAAATAGAGAAAGGTCATTTAATGGCGCAGGAAATCTCGTAATTACTGCATTAAATTAGCAAAGGTCGGAGTCTTACCTTCAGACCATAGACATTCGCATCAGTGTTTGGAGAATCCGCCATCGGAAACCCTGATGAAGATCGAGGACTCAGGGACTAGATCTAGGGTTGGTGGTGCAAGATTGAGTTCGTGTTCTAAGGCTTTGGTCCAGATCTTATGACTAGGGTTTATGAGCAAAGGGTTTTGGAGAATAACTTGGATTCGGGGAATCTTCGGAGATCTATTTTGGGGAAGGTTCCAGATTTAAGCGGAAAATGAAATGAATTGGAGGATTGGTTTGGATCTGGTTTGGCATTTTTTGAGAAAAGGAACCGATGCGTTGCCATTGGCTCTTAACGGATCAGCTTTTAAACGAGTCGCGGTTGAAAAAGAAGATTTTATTTACAGTAAGGAGTAAGTACAAAAGGGGAGCTGATTACTCCTAGAGCCGATCTACTAGCTTAATACTACAGTCTACCACCAGTAGGTGCCGGAGGTCCTGCGGCGCTTGGCCGGGGGAGCCGTGCTGACGTCGCTATCGCCGCCGCTGCCGTTGACGTCGACACCATCGTCTCCGCTGTTGCTACTGGTGAAGCCGCTGTTGTCTTCGATTTCTTCATCGCCGTCGTCGTCATCATCCTCCTTAGTTGAGGAAGAATCGGCTTCTTCTTCCGAGGAGGAGGAGAAGTCTTCTTCCTAGGATGCATCATCTTCATCATCTTCCTCCAGCTCATCACCAAGGAGTAGGTGGAGGTCTTCGCCGTCGGTTAGGGACTCATCGTCCTCTAACCAAGATTGGAAGTCCCATTCCTCTGCATCCCAATGCAGGGGGCAAGGACTTCATAGGCCGCTATAGGGTCGTATTCTGGAGTAGGCTCTCGAGTGGATTTAGACTCGAAGGAGATGGCAGAAGAAGCAGAGGAAGAGGAAGAAGCCATTACGAGAAGAGGAAAATTGAATCAGCTATGGTGCTAATGGCTGAAGGGAGAAGACGATTAAAAGAAGTTACCGGGGGTAGGATTATAAAGATGAAGTGAAAGATGAATCGGCACCATAGCGGTTTCCAAGGAGCCTGATGTAGAGCATTCACATCCCCTGGAAGTTGAAGAGGCACGCCTGTACGGATTTCGAAAGTCGAAGAGGTGGGGCGATTAAAAGAAACATGGTTTCGGAATAATTATTGCCAAAACCAGGGGGGCATGTGTTATCACCATAATTCAGGCGGCCCAGAAAGGTGGGCCGAGGAGAAGATGGGCTCGAAGGATAGTCATAGTGGGCTTGCGAATCGGACCTTATGCAGGTGTTTGAGGCCAAGGTTGGCCATATATCTAGATAGGCATGTGTGTTTAAATAGTTTAGATAGAGATAGTTAAGATTTGTGTCGTGTTTAGTTAGGATTGGTTAGGGAAGGCAAGTATACAGACTATAAATATATACCCTAGATAATCAATAAGGGAATCGAATCAATCATTCACCAACAACTCTCGGCGCATCGCCACCTCTATCCTAGGGTTTCTCGGGTAAGTGCCGTGCAGCCCCGATCACGCCCTGTGTGATCGGGGCAGCATTATCCTTGCTTATTTACCTTTTGTCTTTCTCATTCTAAAGCGTTATTAATGACGAGTAGCACTAGTTATTTTAACGTTTATAGAGTAGCATCGGTTCTTTCATGCTTTATTCACGCATCGTTTGTTACCTGTAAACATTTAGCTTAACTATGCCCGATCTCGGGTATAAGGACAGTGCCTTGCTCTGTTCTTGTTTAGTAGATCCAATTTGTTATGGTTAATCTTTGTTCATCGAAGATTTAGTTTAATATCTGCATGATTAGGCCCTTCAAACGGGTTGAATGTTCCGGCAGCGTGTTTGGTGCTTTATAACAGCTTAAATAGGGATTGTTCCAGGAATCAGCTTTGGGTTGGTTTTTAGGCCTCTGTTTAGGTTGTTGTTTCGTTACCTTCCGTATCTGTTAGGCTCAATTACGCGTAGGATGTTCCGATTATGCACTGACATCTTTAATCATTGTAGATTGGATTAGCTTAATGTTTACAGAGTGAGATTTATGTTACCATTAGACAAATTTGCGTTATTTATAGATCCGATCCGGTACTAAACACAATCGGCTCTTTACAGCCGATACCGGAATCATCCGATGAGCCGATCACGGCTCGAACTAACGTTTATATGTGTCTGTGCATGCAGGAAACTAACATATAACACCTTCCTGATCAGGTACAAGGTCAGGTGGCACGCCTAGCAACTCAGAAGCCAAGACGTGTGCCGGATCTCAGGCCGTTGACCGAGGGACCGGGGCCCACCAGTAGTCCCGGGAGCCTCCCGGCTCCTAATGTTGCCTGCCGCTACTCGCTGGCGGATTTCGACCGACAACAGTTATAGATCACGGGATTACCACTAGCTGCGCAGATGCGGAACTTGTGTCGAGCGTCGAGGCAGTGTAGTCGATTAGCTTCCTTGTCCTCGCCGCCTCATCCCACATCCTGCTCCTGAACTCCTCTCGTGTGGTTCGTCCAAGTGCTACAGATACAACACCTCCAAGGTATCCACACATATGGGAAGGAAATGTCACACGCCAGACTGCTAGGTCCAAGGGTGCAACTAAGGCATGGGCGGGAGAGGCGCGGCGGCTGGTGAGGCAATCTCTGTCAACCCTAATCCGCGCACCCCACCCCTTATTATGTAGGCGTCCCCGACGGGCCTCTAGGTCCGAGGCCCATTAGGACACCTAAGCCTTGTCTAATTCGGATTCTATCCTCATTAGACTTCCAGCCCCTTAAGTGTACGACCCAATAGGTTCATGTACGTATAGACATGACCCGAGTACTCCTACTCGGTCATTAGTTGACAGCGGCCTCTAGCAAGACATGCCAACTCCTATACGCACATAAAGATCGTATCAGACGAACCGTCACAACATTATGTACATGACATTCCCTTTACCTCACGATACTTGGTCTAGCTTCAAGATGAACTCTCTTTCTCGATCCTATGATTCGGAATCCCTCACTAGGTTAACTCTTAACCTTATATAGTAGCATGGCTATGCATTTCCGAATGCTATCACTCGAGTGGCCCAGAGACATCTCTCTCAATTAGAGAGGGGCAAATCTCATCTTGATTGACCATACCTCACAGCATGCTTCGTGACAAAACCCGAAGACTATCTATATAACTACCTAGTTACAGAGTAGCATTTGAGAGCACCTAGGTACGTCAATTCACATCTTGAGAACATGTGACAGTCTTAGGTCAAAGGACCAAGCGTACAAGTTGCGTAAAGAGAGGACTATATAATTGTCTCTTACGTTAGGTCAGTCCAGCAACATGTCCATACATGCGCCCACATTATTAGTTTGACATCTCTATGTCCATAACTTGTGAAACACAGTCATCAACCAATAGATGTGCTAGTCTAATGTTCACGTGTGTCCTCACATGAACTCCAACTAGGGACAACTTTTAGAATAACCATACAAGCAGCCTTTTCTTGGATATTCAGTGAACACATTACAAATCGTGGATATAATGAAATAAAATCATCTCTTTGATTGCCTCTAGGGCATATTTCCAACTGTCTCCCACTTGCACTAGAGTCAATCGAGAAGATATCTAATACCCATGGCTCTTGTGTGCGCCTCATGCTTAGGTTGCAGGAGAGGCTTTGTCAAAGGATCTGAAACATTCAAGTCCGTGTGTATTTTGCATATCTTGATCTCACCCTATTCCATGAACTCTCGAGTAAGATGAAAACGCCGCATAATGTGTTTGCTCTTCTGATGATTCCTTGGCTGCTTCGCTTGCGCAACGGCCCCACTGTTATCACAGTAGAGATCAGTGGGCTGACGCATTGGGAAGCACACCAAGCTCAATAAGGAACTTCCTTATCCAAACACCTTCCTTCGCGGCTTCCGAAGCCACGATGTACTCGGCTTCTATTGTAGAATCGGCCACCATCTCCTGTTTGGAACTCTTTCAGCTAACCGCACCACCATTTATTGTGAACACAATACCTGATTGCGACTTTGAATCGTCTTTGTCAGTTTGGAAACTAGCATTGCTGTAACCCGTTACAACGAGCTCCTCCTCACCTCCATAGACTAGGAACACATCTTTAGTCCTTCTCATGTACATAAGAATGTTTTTCACCGCTGTCCAGTGACTCTCACTGGATCAGACTGGTACCTGCTTGTGACACTTAGAGCGTATGAAACGTCTAGGCGAGTACTTATGATTGCATACATCATAAATCCAATTGGTGAGGCATATGGAACTCTAGTCATGCGATCCCGCTCATCAGCTGCCAAAGGACACTGAGTTTTGCTAAGACGTATGCCATGTGACATACGCAAGAACCCTTTCTTCGCCTCGTCCATGCTGAACCGTTTCAGCACCTTGTCAATGTAAGTATCTTGGCTTAATCCTATAAGCTTTCTAGATTTATCTCTATAGATTTTGATGCCAAGAATGTACGCTGCTTCCCCTAAGTCCTTCATCAAAAAACTATTTTTCAGTAAAGTCTTTACGAACTCAAGCATAGGGATGTCATTTCCAATCAGTAATATGTCATCTACATACAGGATTAGAAATGCAGTAGAGCTCCTTCTTTCCTTTTTAGAAACACAAACCTCTTCTTCGTTCTTAATGAAGCCAAACCCCTTGACCACTTCATCAAAATGAATGTTCCAACTCCAAGATGCTAGCTTCAACCCATAAATGGATTTTTGAAGCTTGCATATCTTTCCAGCATTGGTTGGATTGACAAAACCTTCGGGCTGCATCAAATACACATCCTCAGTTAGATTTCCATTTAGGAAAGCCATCTTGATATCCATCTGCCATATTTCATAATCGAAATATGCAGCTATAGCTAGAAAAATCCGAACAAATTTAAGCATCGCTACAGGCGAGAAGGTCTCGTCATAGTCAACTCATTTTGCAACAAGTCGAGCTTTATAGATGTGAACATTTCCATCCATATCATTTTTCTTCTTATAGATCCATTTGCACTCTATGGTTTTAACACCATCGGGCTGGTCAACCAAGTTCCAAACTTGGTTGTCTCTCATGGACTCTATTTCGGATTTCATGGCACTGCCACTTTTCGGAGTCAGGGTCTGACATTGCTTCTGCATATGTCGCAGGCTCATCATTGTCTAACAACAATAATTCCTACACTTTACGAAGCCTTGCTGACCTTCGTGGTTGTGGTGGCGCTTCTCTTGTCTTGGGTGTCTCATCTTGTTCTACTATATTAGCATCAATTGTAGAGTCTTGCCCTGTTGGCTCTTCTTGAACTTCTTTGAGTTGCACCTTTCTCCCACTTTTCTCCCCTTTGAGAAACTCTTTCTCTAGGAAGCCTCCGTTCCGAGCAACAAACACTTTGCCCTCTAATCGGTTGTAGAAGTAATACCCCAAAGTTTCCTTCGGGTATCCCATGAAAATGCACTTAACCAATTTGGGTGTAAGCTTGTCCAACTGGAGTCGCTTGACAAACACTTCACAACCCCAAATTTTTAGAAAAGACAAACTGAGAGTCTTTCGAGTCCACATCTCATATGGTGTCTTAACTACGGATTTTGACAGTACCCTGTTCAACATCAAAGTTGCTGTTTCTAGAGCATAACCCCAAAACAATAATGGTAGGTCCGACTGGCTCATCTTTGATCGAACCATGTCCAACAGAGTTCGATTACGTCGCTCGGAAACCCTATTTCTTTGAGGTGTTCCAGGTGACATAAGCTGTGGAACAATTCCACAATTCTTTAAATGACTGCAAAACTCGTGACTCAAATACTCGCCTTCTCGATCATATTGCAAGGCCTTAATTTTCTTGCCACATTGATTGTCAACCTCATTCTAAAATTCCTTGAAACTTTCAAAAGTTTCAAACTTATGCTTCATTAGGTAGACATAGCCATATCTACTAAAATCATCTGTAAAAGTTATGAAGTATTTGAATCCTCCTCTAGCTGTTGTGCTCATTGATCCACATACATCAATATGTATGAGTTCCAACAAGTCCAATGCTCTCTCAGGAAAGCTTTTGAATGACGTCTTGGTCATCTTGCCTAGCAAACAAGCCTCACATGTCTCGTATGATTCAAAATCAAATGAACTTAGAAGTCCATCAGAATGGAGCTTCTTCATGCGCTTCTCACTTATATGACCCAGACGACAATGCCACATATAGGTAGGAATCAAATCATTTGGTCGAGGCCTTTTAGCACTAACATTACAGACAGGTGAATCATCAAGATTTAAAATAAACAGCCCATTCTCAATAGGCTCAATGGCCACAAATATATCATTCTTAGAGATCACACAACCATTGTTTTCACTCGCAAATGAATAACCATCCATCATCAAACATGAAGGAGATATAATGTTTCGACTCAAACTAGGAACAAAATAACAATTATTCAACTCCATTATAAATCCTGACGGGAGGTGGAGTTGCATTGTCCCGACGGTCAGCGCAGCAACTCTTGCATTATTGCCCACATGGAAATCAACTTCTCCTCTTTCCACGCTTCTACTTCTTATCAGCCCCTGCATCGAATTGCAAATATGAGCAACCGATCCGGTATCAAATACCCAAGAATTGACAAAAGAATCGGAGATCAAAATATCCAAAACGTAAACAGTAAGGGTACCTAATGTGGAAGTACTCTTACTTCCGTGGTTCTTCAATGAAGCTAGGTACACCTTGCAGTTTCTCTTCTAGTGACCATGTTCTTTACAATGGAAGCACTCTTGTTTAGAAGCAAGTCCAGCTTTAGGCTTGGGCGCTGGGCTTGGCTTGGAGATCTCATCTTTAGCCTTGCCCTTCTTTTTACCCTTCTTCTTAAAGCTAGGCTTGTTTTGTACCGCCATCACGTGGCCGCTACTACTAGCAATTTTCTTGATGTCACTCTCTGCTATCTTAAGCATGCCACACAACTCATTCAGGCCCTTCTCCGCTCCATGCATATGGTAGTTCAAGATGAAGTTCCCATAGCTGGATGGAAGAGATGCCAAATTGAAATCAGTGGCCAACTCTTGACCCAGTGGGAAGCCCAGCTTCTCCAACCGCTAGGAGTAACCGACCATCTAGATCACATGTGGCCCTACGGCTACACCTTCTGCCAGCTTGCACTCCACAAAGACCTTAGACACATTGAACCTTTCAGTCTTGGCTTGTGTCTGGAACATATCTTTCAGCGCTACGATCATATCGTACACTTCATGGTTTGTTTCAAACTACATATGCAGCTTGGGTTCCATGCAAGCAAGCATAAGGCAGCTAACATCAAATTGTTATCGCATGCTTTCTTGTATGCATTCTTAACAGCAGCAGTTCCATCTTCAGCAAGTTCTGGTGGTAATGGGGTGTCCAGAACATCTTCATTTTTCTCAGCCTTGAGAACAATTCTCAGGTTACAGATCCAATCCATATAGTTAGTTCCATTCAACTTATCCTTTTCAAGTATTGATCGTAAATCAAAAGATGGTTGGGTGCTGCTAGGTGCCATTGATCTACAACAAAATAATAATGCAAAAAATCTAAAACAAAATATCCATGATGATTGAATCTTATTAAGCAAATAACAGAATTTACTCCCACTAAAATCAACATCCCTCTATTGATACTTAGTGATTCAAGACCCACAACTAACAAGTCTACTAGTGAGCTTTAGCATAACCGCTAGGAGACAAGGTAGATCGGTAAGCAACTACTTGCTAATCATATCACCTATATGACTCTTGTTCTTGAGTGATATCTCTATGTCTCGGCGTCGAACCTTTATGCCCCAAGGTCCTTAACCGTTAAGATGACCTCATTAAGCTAACCAAACCTTATGCCTGTAAGTATCTGATACAAACTTGTCTAGACAAGGAAAACTAGTGGCGCCCTAATTTCATAGTCCCACCACCAATTGTACAAGATATAGCATAGAGCAAGGTTTAGTTGAGAGGGCATGCTAACTTATAATTTATGAGGGATCGTTCTACTTCTACCATTATCGCATGTAGGAGTAAAACAGCAAGAAACGTATTCACATAGTGAGACAGTATGGCCCATTATCACATGATGATCTCCATCGCAATAAAACCTATCCACCATGATGATCTCTTCATCCCCATGGTTCATGTGGGTCATCCTCCAAGTGATGAAGCCTCCAAGAATTAATGCAAACTATTACACCTAACAGCTAGTAAAGAACATTACATATTGGACTTGGATCATCACATGTTGGCACGTAGGCCATTACATGAAAAGTGACAATACATATGGCTCCAACCGTATTTCCTTACACATGACACGCAGGCCATGGAACAATTTACACACAAGCATCTCATACACAAAGGGCCATATCGATTGCAAAATCCTGCAAAACCGAGTTAGGTGTTCTAACGTTCAAACTTAAAACACCCAAACCACCATCTTCCAGGGCAAATTTCCCTAATCTAATTTCAGCGAAAAGCCAAAGGTGTTGAATTTTATGTGTAACTTTTTTTGTAGATGTTAATCAATATAAAATTTGCCTCAATCCGAGTTCATATGCAAAAGTTATCACCGTTTCACCGAAAAACATGCTTTTGCAAATTACCTGAATTGGTAGTAGATCCAATCGACTACCCTGCGCATCAAAGTGTTTGGCTTATGAACCTAGGTTTGAATTCGACCAATCACATTGATCTTTGCCTGCTGCAACCGGATTGACGTGTATCACTTAACTCCGTTGGTGGAAAACCGACTGGTAGGAGTATGTCGTTACACGACCCTCGCAACAAGATCACGAAAACCAGATCATAGATCAATCTACATCTACGCATATCTCCATATGCACACATCCTGAACCTATAACTTAACAACAATGGCTCCGATACCACTGAAGGGTTATAGGTAGGCTACGCTAGCGAAAAATAAAATTTTCTACCACATAAACCAGGAACACTGTTGTTATAGATCACAGGATTACCACTAGACGCGTAGATGCGGAACTTGCATCACGCGTCGAGACAGTGTAGTCGATCGGCTTCCTTGTCCTCGCTGCCTCATCCCACATCCAGCTCCCGAACTCGTCTTGTGCCGTTCGTCCAAGTGCTACAGATGTAGCACCTTCAAGGTATCCACACGTACGGGAAGGAAGCGTCACATGCCAAACTGCTAGATCCAAGGGTGCAACTAAGGCGTGGGTGTCAGAGGCGCGGTGGCTAGTGAGGCAATCTCTCTCAACCCTAATCCGCGCGCCCCACCCCTTATTATATAGGCGTCCTTGACGGGCCTCTACGTCTGAGGCCAATTAGTACTCCTAAGCCTTGTCTAATTCGGATCCTATTCTCATTAGGCTTCTGGCCCCTTAAGTGTGCGACCCAATAGGTTCATGTATGTATAGACATGACCCGAGTACTCCTACTCGGTCATTAGTTGACAATGACCTCTAGCAAGATGTGCCAACTCATATACGCACATAAAGATCATATCAGACGAACCATCAGAATATTATGTACGTGCCATTTCCTTTGCCTCACGATACTTGGTCTAGCTCCAAGCCGACCTCTCTTTCTCAATCCTATTATTCGGAATGCCTCACCAAGTTAACTCTTAACCTTATATAGTAGCATGGCGATGCGTTTCCGGATCCGATCAGTCGAGTGGCCCAGAGATATCTCTCTCAATTAGAGAGGGGCAAATCCCATCTTGATTGACCATACCTCACAGCATGCTTCGTGACAAAATCTAAAAACTATCTTTATAACTACCCAGTTACGGAGTAGAGTTTGAGAGCTCCTAGGTAGGTCGATTCACATCTTGAGAACATGTGATAATCTCAGGCCAAATGACAAAGCGTAAAAGTTGTGTAAAGAGAGGACTATATAACTGTCTCTTACGTTAGGTCAGTCCAGCCACATGTCCATACATACGCCCACATTATTACTTTGATATCTCCATATCCATGAAGGTTACAGCCGGTACTAATGGCTCCCCGAGGAACTGTTCTTACGGTTCGGTACAAAATGCATGCCTTAGTACTAGCTCAAAATGTAGCCGGTACTAACGCCAGACGCTAGACGCTAGGGACGAAGACTCACTTCCCTCCTGCACCTGTGGCTCCCGTCGGTCCACTATAGGAATGTAAGGCCGCAGCCTGCAGGTGTCATACATGGCATGGCATTTGTGTTGGCTTTTGTTTCACTTTAATTTCCGCGTGTGTTGATAATGTAAAGAACACACCTGCTGTATTCAGGGTGAATAATTGACAGATTCAATGAAAAAACTGCATGACCTGTGGAAAGAACCTTGGACGTTCCTTGGAAATTTGATCAAATGGTGCTTTAGGCATAAAAAATACTGTTAAATATGGCCGCAGCCAAGCGTAATACATGGCTGGCCTTACAGCTGGGATGCTTGCATGTGTCTGGTTTTCTTTCACGTTATTCAATAATAATCTAAGAACACACCTGCTTATTCACGGAGGATAGTTTGAATGAAATTGGAGTCTAGGTGTATTACAGGCGTTTGGTAGAAATTTGAGCCCATGGTCGAAAACCTTAGACGTTCGATAGAAACTTTACTACAGGCAGTCGTCAGTCTCGAGCAGTCATCAATAAACTGAAAATTAAATTAGAATAAACGCGTCAAGGCTAAAATATTAGCTACTGTTAGAACTTTCAATAAACTGAAAATTAAATTAGAATAAACCTTACAGATTGTCTATAACCTAAATACATTACGTATATTTTAGACAAAGTATTCATTCTGTTAAAAGCTCGTGAGTTTAGACCTAAAACGGACCACATATCGTATGCTATTTAAACTTTAATTTCCTCGGAACAAATTGGTACAGGTTTTTAAACATTGTGAATACCCCCACTCATTAACGAGCGCAGCTCTGTCCATCAGCTCGGCTCTACAGCTGCGGCGGAAGCCATCCACCTCCATCTGCATCTTTGGCTACAGCGAAGTTCTCGTCGTCAAGGTTGATCGTCTACACCCCGGCCGCCTCCCACCAGGTGTCCAGTTGTCCGACGGTTTGCGAGTGTGGCCGACACATCTTGAATTCAAGACGATCTCGATAGATCATGGCTACGATGTTGCTTGCTACGGGTGGCTAGCACGATTACTGCAACAAAGCAAACCGTAGCAAAAGAATGAGGTAGTCCTTTCCCATTTTGGAGAAACTGTTAGTGTTATTGTTCTTAACAAATACCAGCACTGCTCATGTATACTATGTACACATTTTAAAGAAACATTATAGGGCCATCTTCTATTGTAAATTGTAATATTGACAAACTTGGATGATGATATGTCTAGAATTCTTCCATGAGTTGAGAATTGCAGCAGAGGAAGAAGTGCTTCTCTGTCTTGGAATCGAACGGTGCGCAGTGCATTCAGATCAAGCGGCCATGGCTTCTTGGTTTTGGTTTCTGAGTCATTGTTAAATTGTACTCTCCACGCTTGCTGGTTGATGGACGTTGTGGAACGAAGAGAAGGAAACAAGGGACACGATGAAGATGTAGAGAAGCTGGGATGGCCAAGAAAAAAGACAATGGAGATGGTGCCTGCTGTATCGATGAAGTTTTTCTGAGAGGGAACTTGTGTAATACTGTTATGTGAGTACTGGTGCTAAAACTGCTGCTGAATTTTGTGTCGTTCTTTTTCAGTAAAATGAGACAAGACCAAAGTGCTTGTGTTTCTAAATTTTTTGGACATGCAGAAACGGGGAAGAGTATCATCTTATTTGTTGTTAACTAGCAGCATAGCACGGGCGAAGGGCATACGGACGCAGGGATGCCGAACGCTTTCCAGGACAAAGAAGGGCTGAGCAGCGATGGCGGCATGTCCCGGCGAGACTTCAACGCCCACGGCAGAATGGGGATCTGCGGGGGCTGCATTTTGATAGGATTTTCCTCCTTTTGGAATCGTGGAAGGGGAGGGATCGGAGGGGACGAACACGGGTCGGAACAGTGCGTTTTTGTTTTTCTTTTTCTGGGAGCTTCTTAGGAAAACAGCAGGAACGAGCTTCTTAGACAAAAGAAACTAAACCTGCAATAGATCTTCCTCGGACTTGTCACCGTCCAGCTTCCCCATGAAATTGGCCACCCAGCTCTTCACTATTACTATACCCAATATCCCTCCAGGTGTTGCTGGTCCGTTGCCTTCAAGCTTTTGCAGGTGTGAGGAAATTTTGAATATCACCTTGATAGAGGTTTCTGGGAACTTCTTGTTGTTAAATCCGTGGATCGACTATCGCGTGAAAAGGATCGGGTGAAGTCGTGTAGATCTAAATAATTAGAGATAGAGGGAGAGAGGAGACGGGGCACTGGTAATCATACCATCATGTCCCTGCATCGCGGGAGCGGCAGATGATCTAGCCATCGCTTCAGGTGGTGGTGATGCTTGAGGTGATCACAGCTCGGTGTAGGTCTCGGCGTCCTTCGGGTCGCCACGGGGAAATGCGGGGACCAGGCGGCGGTGTCGATGACGGCCGTGGGTGAGTCTTCCCGCCGCTACTGCACTTCCACTAGATCGGCTAGGGTTTAGGACTGTCGGTGGGGTAGCGGCGGCGGTGATCCTCGTATCGTGTGCCACTGGCCCCCACCTTCTCTTTATAGCGCAGTGCGATGGGGCCCACCAGCTACAAACGGGCTGGAACACCCCCGATCAGGGCGCGGGTGAGAGGAGGCCCATCGGGCCCGTTGGGGACCGAGTGGGCTTAAGGAGATCAATCCAACAGTCTCCCCTTGATCTCACCCTGTATTTTTCTTTTCCTTTCCATTTACTTTTTCTCGTTTCATCATAGATTTATGCATAAAGCATGCCTCATCATCACGGTTATCTGCCGATAGACTTAACAGCTACAATACACGCCTCCATTCAGAAACAGATTTTTTAACCTTTTGGGCCCTTATAGTCGGAAGATCACAGGCTATCCCTTAGCCCCATGCCGGCTACGTGTTCCTTGAACACGCTGGGTGGTAAGTCTTTCGTTAGCGGATCCGCAAGCATCTTTACTGTGCTTATATACTCGAGATTTATAATCTGATCTCGGACTTTATCTTTCACAACATAATACTTTATATCAATGTGTTTCGCAGCACCACTTGTCTTATTGTTGTGTGCATACATTACTGCGGGCTCATTGTCGCGGTATAACTTAGTGGTCTAGATATATCATCAACCATTTTCAGACCGGGTATGAACTTTTTAAGCCAGTTCACCTGCCCTGTAGCCTCATAACAGGCAACAAACTCAGCATACATTATGGACGATGTAGTGACGGTTTGTTTGCAACTCTTCCATGATATTGCTCCCCCGGCGAGAGTGAACACATACCCAGACGTGAATTTTCTGTCATCTCCTGCATAATCGGAGTCTGAGTATCCTACAATACGCAGAGATTCTGTTTTTCTTTATGTCAATATGAGGCCTTCTGTTTCTTGCAAATAGCACAGAACTTTCTTTACTAATTTCCAATGTTCTGGTCCTAAATTACTTTGGAATATCCCAAGCAACCCGGTAACATAAGCTATATCAGGGCGTGTGCACATTTGTGCATACTGTGAGCTTCCCACAGCTGAAGCATATGGTACCATCTTCATCTGATCAATTTCATATTGATTCTTGGGACATTGAAATTCCCCATATCTGTCGCCCTTAACTATAGGTGCAGGTGAGGCACTGCATTTATGCATACTGAATTTCTTTAGAACCTTTTCTATGTATGTCTTTTGAGACAGTCCTGATACCCCTTTCATTCTGTCTCGATGAATTTCGATTCCTAAAATGAAACTTGCTTCACCAAGGTCTTTCATCTCAAAGTGTGAGGACAAGAACCTTTTGTTTCTAATAGCAGACTGACATCACTACTTCTAGTAGATGTCATCCACATACAGGATTAGAAAGATATAGTTCCCATTCTTGAACTTTGCGTAAACGCAATTGTCCTTAATATTTTCTTTAAAACTGAAGTCTTTTATTGTTTTAATCAAACTTCAAGTACACTGTCTTGAAGTTGCTTTATCCATAAATTGATTTCTTTAGACAGCATCCTAACTTTTCTTTACCTTTCATGACAAAACCTTTCGGCTGTGCCATATAGTCGGTTTTCATCCAGATCCCCATTTAGGAATGCTGTCTTCACATCGATCTGATGTAATTCTAGATCATAATAAGCCACAAGGGGCATTATAATTCCGAAGGAATCTTTACATGAGACTGGAGAAAAATCTCATTGTAATCAATCCCTTCTCTTTGTGTGTATCTTTTGCCATGAGTCGTGCTTTGAATTTATCTATATTCCCTTGGGAGTCATATTTGGTTTTGTAGACCCATTTGCAGCCTACTGCCTTGGCTCCTTTAGGAATTTCCTCTAAGTCCCAAACTTCATTGGTACTCATCGATTTGATTTCATCTTCCATGGCATGGAGCTATTTGGATGAATATTCACTTCTCATGGCTTCTTCAAATGAGGTGGGATCATCCTCCATTTGAACTTCTTCGCTATTATAGATTTCATAGTCAACAGGAATAGCGGACTTCCTTGTTCTTTGAGATCACCCATAGGCCTGAGCCTACGGTGCCTCATCTATTTGGGGCTATTGTTGCTCCCCTTCTTGTGTGGTAATAGGTTCTTCAGAAGCCTGATGGATAGGTTCCACATCCTCATTCATTGTTACCACAAGAGGAGCCACTGCAGGTGTTGGCATAGCAGTGACTTGCACTAGCGGTGCAGTTACGGCGGCAGCGAGAAGAACGGTTCTTGAATCACAGGATTTGGTGTAGACGCTTCTCGCAAGATCAATCTTCCTAACTGTTCCGCTCCCCTGATCATTTCATCTTCAAGGACGACTGCGTGTCTCATTTCTACAAATTTTGTGAATCTGTCTGGGCAGTAGAAACGAAAACCCTTTGATCTTTCTGGATAGCAATGAAATGGCAAGATACTATTTTGGGATATAGTTTCGCAATAGTCAGGTTAAATACTTTTGCCTCAGCAACTCCCCCACACCCGCAGGTGATTCACTGAGGGTACTCTTCCTGTCCACATCTCATACGGTGTTTTCAGCACCGATTTACTGGGAACTCTGTTGAGAATATGAATGGCGGTTTTCAAAGCCTCCATCCATAAACTCACTAGCAATGTAGAATAGCTGATCATGCTTCGCACCATATCCATCAGGGTACGATTACGTCTTTCAGCCACTCCATTTTGCTGAGGTTCGCCCAGCATTGATACTGGGCAACTATGCCTTGCTCCATTAGGAACTTTGCA